>NC_141625.1:8191386-8362204 GCF_047967505.1 Dipteris shenzhenensis
CGCACTTGGCCAAAGTCATGTACAGCTTTAGACTCGTGAGCATACAGAAAAAGAGATGAGCAATAGAGCCATGTAGGAAGAGGACGGCCTGGCAACTGAAAGAGATTGTTGGATTACTGCCGTACGGCCGATCCCTCATAGCGACCGCAAAGATTGCGATTATGCTTCGAATTTACCTCTGGGCTTCTTGAAGTCAGAAGTAATCAAATCGTGGAACAGAGTCCGACACCATTTTGTTTGCATGGGACGCATGATCGTTAGAAGAGCGTATCTTCGACGCTGAGGTCGCTGTACTTTCTTGCCAATTGGAGTTCATCCTCTTTGGGATCGCGGGGGGCTTGGCACAACGAATCAGAGCCCAGTTAACACCCCGGAAGAATGGATGTTGCTTGATCTCAGTTGCACCCCGCGACGATCCCAGCCTCTTCCTCGGATCCTTCGTCAACAATCCTTGAATTAAGCTTTTCCCGGTCTCTCCAGCTTCGATCTCGGCCGCTTCAGGAAACCTGAGATGTTGCCTGATGATGTTCGTCAGCGTCTGATCGTTGGTGGTGCCTTTGAATGGCGTCCTTCCGAACAGAAGCTCGAACAAGAAGATACCGAAGGTCCACCAGTCCACTGAGCTGCCATGGCCGAATCCTGCGATGATTTCTGGGGCCAGATACTCGTGGGTTCCTACGAAAGACATGGAGCGAGCATGCATGGGCTCCGCAACTAATTCGGGAAACATCTGCGGAGAAGGGCTGTGAAAGGCACTGCCATAACCGGTTGATCTCGAGGTCCGTGAGGGGGATGGCGTGGGTGACGGTTGGTCCGGTTGCTGTTCCAGCTCTGGTTTGCGCGAGTTTTGGGATCCTCTTCTGTTGCGCAGCCTGGGGAGGCAAGAGATGATTGGACAATGGGTGTTGCAAGGCGAGAGGCAGGAAGCCGGAAGCGTGCAGCGGGCGTAGTTTTGCAGAGAGGACGATTGACTGGATCGACGCAACAGGCGTGCCCTCCTCCTAGAGAAGGAAGAAGTTAAGGGGTATTTGAGAAGAGTGGGTTTCACCTCGCACTTGAGACAGAGATCGAAATCCGTCAACATGATGTGCCCGTCGTCTCTCACCAAAACGTTCTCGGGCTTGAGGTCTCTGTAAACAATCCCCAGCATGTGGAGGTACTCAAGCGCCAGGAGTACCTCGGCAGCGTAGAACCTGCCACACCAATTATCGAACACGTAATCAGCCATCTCAAGAGAAATTTGTAGGAGCCAAATTCTCTCAAACAACTTAACGACCTAGTTATGCTGCAAGCACTACTCCCCAAAAGATTCCTCTCACTCCGAGGCTTTTTTTTCGCAGATAACAATTTGGGATCGGCAAATTGTCTCATACGACACATCCAGTCTAATGTTGAAACAGAATGTCGCTGGCCATATCAAGCTCAATTGCTTTGAGCTCAAGAACGTGGCTCAGAAGGGAATAAGTCTGCAAACGATCCCTTAGACTCGAATCTCAACAATTGATCAAGCTATCACATTTGTTTCTGAAGAATGTGGAAGCTCGTTCTCGTCTATCCATTCTCTCTCTCTCTCTCTCTCTCTCTCTCTCTCTCTCTCTCTCTCTCACCATCCTCTTATATGATTGAAGTGGGGATTCAAGTTCCCATCAATCTTTGCACCCACGCGATCCACCTCAAAATTGAGCCACCTTTGCGTGATATAAACGAAGCCCTTCCAAAATATGAGAAAACGCACAATTGCCTCACCTCACTGCATGTAATTCGAAGCAATTGCCCGATTGTCGTTGTTTTAGAGCGTGCAAGTCTCCTCCAGGGCAAAACTCCATCACCAGGCAAGAAAATTGCTCCGTTTCGAAATGCGCATACAATGTAGGCAGGAAAGGATGGTCGACCAACTCCAGAATCTCCCTTTCCATGTGCATCCGCTTGTCTTTCTTCCTGAGCGTCAGCGTCTTCTTGTCCATGATCTTCATTGCAAAGAGGCAGCTTGTCTCTCTGAGTTGAGTGAGGTAGACGCTTCCGATGTCTCCATTACCCAGCCTGCTTAACGGTTTGAAATGAGTAATTCCAAGGCTTCCTTCCCTCAATCTCAAACTTCGGATGGCAGTCCAAGCAGCATCATGGGCTTTATGTGGCTTAGTGTTGCTGTTTCGTACAGACACAGTTCTTTCCCAGCTACTCCTTCGGGTACTGCTACCGCTGGAGTCGGTGCTCGATGAGTTGCAGCTGAAACTGCTAGAAGTATCACTTGCGTACACATGCAGGTGATTGTTGAGAGGGGCTATAGAATCGCAGCTCTCGAAGCTTGCTTCCGAGTCGACGGACAATGCTACCATTGCCGTGAAATCTGTGCGCGAAATTTTGCTGTATGCGCCGGAGATGCGTCTCAGGCTCCTTACGCTGTAATTCAGCTGGTTGCGGCCTGATGATCGAGCAAAACGGCAACGTATTCGTAAAAGAAACGGATCAGCGGGGTGCAGAGGGAGGCAAAGGGCGGAAGGAGAAGAGAAACTTGGAGGAAGACATGGTGGGTACGTCGAGGGGAGGATCGAAGATGTTCTGGATGGAGGACGAGGAAAAGCAATATATATATATATTTGCAGCAGAGCTCGAAGGTGATAGCTGAGAGATGGAGCTGAAGGAGGGAAGAAGGTGACAAAGAGATGGGGAGAAGACGATGGGAAGAAGGTGACAAGAAGCTGAAGATAAAGCTGAAGCTGAAGCTGAAGCTGGTGCAGGAGATGAAACGAAGCCAAAACAAGAAGACGACGACGAACAAAACAAGAAGGAAAAAAACAATTATTTTATTTAAAACTGCCCCCGCGTTAAACCGCCTTTTAAAATCGGCTTCCTTTCTTGAAACCTCCCGCCGCTATCTCCGCCGGTCTTGGCGCCTCAATAGCACTAACACCGCGCTGGAAGCCGGTAGAGCGGCCTGTTAAGCGGCAGGTGTCCGGCCGTCGGCAGCCCCAAGGCCCCGCGGCCGGTCATCCGCTGGCCAGGAAACCAGGGCGCCGCCTGGGCAACCGGCTTAAATCTTTTGTTTATAAAGTATAAAAACGCTGTCCTGTGTACCTCATCTTTTACCTTATTTCTTCTTTTTCGATGCTCAAATCTTTTTTATTCCTCACACTAAAATCGGCGGAATGCTTTGTTCTTTTAGAAGAAAAACTAGGCGCTTATAAAATAAGGCTTTTGCTTCCTCTAGGGTATCTTCGCTAGTCTTTTGCATCCATTATTATTACATTTTGATACATAAAGTAAGCAAGTTGCTCCTCTCTATGGTAGGCTTTTGCTTGAGTTAGGGTATCTTTCTTAAGCTTTTGCATTTTTTAGCGTAGAGGGGCTATTAAGAAAGTGGGTGCCATACTTCCCCTAGTTACAAGGAGGCTTACACATAAGAACGTCTATCCACCCTCGTCAAAAAAATTATTTTACCTTTGGTATGAGTCTCTCCATTGTAAAAATTCAAACTCAACAGGAAGTGCAAAAATGGTGCTCATGCCAAGAAGAGGTTTAGGTTATTGGGTTGAAATTCACACCACTGGATCACTCTTTTGCTATTCTCTTGTTGCCATGGGAGATTCAAGTGTTGGCATTAGACATCTAATTGTTGGGAGACTTATTGGGCATTGGCATTGGAGATCTAACTCTTGGGAGATTTCAAGCATTGGCATTAGAGATCTTCAGACTCACTTGCTTGGTTTAGCAACACAAGATCATATCATTCACCTCGTGGTATATATCTTGAACGTAGCAGGCTCATACACAAGGGACTTGGGGGTCACCTTATAAACATGTAACATAGCAAGTTGGTGCACGCATGGCGTTTTTAAAATGAGGTGGGCTTATATGTCATTTGCACACATGAGGGGAGTTCAAAAATACTCATCCAAAGTGTTGAAATACATACAAAGGGGATATTTAAACTTGACCTCCAAACATTATACATATAGAAGGAGGTAAACAATTATATTAAAATCAAAGTAACAATTTTAATATGGATCTTTAAATGCATGCCTGATTACACGTGCTATATGGGCATTTATAGAGTGACTTCCTGTGACCTTTGAGAACCGGTTCCTCAAGAATTCCCTAACTAATAAATACGAAAATCTTTCATCATGATTCCAACACTTTCCAAGTAACCAAATTGTGGCCAATCACACGGGCCATGACAACCATGCATTCTAAGCCATTAATGAAGGAAGATCAACATCTCAAATGCTCTCTCAAAATTACAGCCAGGATGCAACAAGTCTTCACCTAGGGCATGTCAGCATGGCCGACACAGCTGCATATAAATCTTACAAATTTCACAAAATAAGGGATTTTATATATACCATGTGAACAGACTCTATACATAGTAGGTGTTAACATGTGACCCTCCCGAGCTACAAATTAATTCTAGTCCCAAGTCATAATAGAGAATAAGTGCACAATGATATCTGTGGCCCATGTCCACAATGATATGAGTCTCAAAAGATGCTAAAGATATCTCTTATTAAGTGTGCTAATATAGACCTTGGGAGCCAACTTGTATAGAGAATAAGTGCTTGAAATGATATTAGTGGTTGATGTGCACCATTGGCAACCTCATAGAAGTTCTTTGTGCATGACCCTTGAAGTTTATTATCAAATGTAGAAAATATTCTTAATGACAAAGAAACAATATCCCTTATGTGATCTCCACAGTCTAGACATTCTTGAGAGAATATACTCCTCACAACAAACTCTCCCTAGTACCATGTGTTGTCGAATCAAAACTTGATGAAGAGTTCACACATTAAGAATTCTCTCTCTCTCTCTCTCTCTCTCAAATTCCAATGCTCTCTACATCGAGGTTTGCATATAGCAAGATTTCCTCACAGTTGATCTCATTAGTGTGCGATTGCTAACTCTCAAGACCTATCACTTTCGTGGAAGTTCATGTGTAGCAATGCCAATGTTCCCTAGTCACTAATTGGAAATCTAGCTTAGAGCCTATCCTTTCTAAAAGCCTCTTAAGGGGCTTCCCTCTATGTGTTGCAGTTGTTGAAGCTAATGAGAAGCTAATGCACTAAAGTTTAGATCTTTTTCTATCTATCATCAATATTTCATATGAATGTCTTGGGTCATGGAGAGTCCCTCAACTGTATTAGTTTTCACCGACATACCTTTCTCACTCTATACATGTCTCTTCTTTTGCTTGGATTCAGAATTCCATTTCGAAGATAAAGTGCATCAGAGGCCATCCCCACTCTAGTCACACGTAGTAGGACTAGTAATGTACTAACCAAGTGTGAACTTAAACGAAGCCATACTCATAGGCAAGCGGTTTAGGCATGATATTAAGCCTTGCAAAGAGCTTCATGGACCCTAAAATTTTTGTTAGTGGAATGAGGTTTGCTAGAAGACATTGCTATAACTAAGGAGGCCCTATTAGAGGCATTCCCGTGATATGCTAAGTATTCACAATGCTCAAACATAGGCAGAGCCTCGAGTTCTTGCCTCCTTAAAACCTATCACCCAAGAATGTATAATTCTTTGTTAAGGGATTTTCATCTAGGTTGTCACTAGTTTTGCAACCTCATAGCCATTGCCAACAATGCATGGATGTAGAGATTGAGGAACCCTTGCAATGCTGAGGCAATGCTAGGCCATATTGCTTAAATATGTGGGGCCTAGGAGGTGGGCAAAGTTGTGGTATTTGCATTAGAAGAGACTTTAGTGAGAATCACAAAAAGCACTCTATTGAGGCAACTAAACAAGTTCTCCAAGAGCTACAAAGTGTTTCAATGGCAATCTATTGAGGCGGCTGAACAAGAGCTCCAAGAGCTACAAAGTGTTTCAATGGGTGGGAAGGACATATCTAGGTACGTAGTTATGTTCTTTGGAAGGCTAGAAAAATGTTTGATTGACCTGCCGCCATGGCCCATGATCTGAAATGCATGTGATAAAGGCTAAAGTAAGGCCTGTGATGAAACTTCAGTTTTGGTGCATTTCCATGGACAGCATCTGCCCTTACTTTCAGCACTCTTCACGACAGCCACCCAATTTTTAAAACTAACATAAGCTGTCCTCTCCATTGCCTGCAACCAACGACACCCTCACCACCCTCACTTGCAATTGCTCCTCTTCAATAATTCACCATTCCTCCCCATCCTATTGCCCCTCCCCATTAATAAACAACCGCATGCCGTTTCCTTGGTTTTCTTTATCACCAGGGAACAAGATCGCACACCCAAGGACGCCCGAGAACGACAGATCAACACCGCTGATGGGAAACATGAAGTAGCCGCGGTCTTTGAGCATGGTATGGGCCCTTCGTTTAGTTTTTGGAGGATTCTCGGGATTGGAAAAGGTGCAATGTTGCCTTGTTCGACGGAGGGAGTACTCACCGCAGACTGAATATCATCTGTCAGATAGCCTCACAACAGCTCAACAGAGAATGGAGATGAAGCGTTTGGAGTTGTGCGAGGCCGCACATGGAGCGCCAAAAGCCTGTCGCATAAGTCCACAACATGACAGCATCTCCTCCTTCCATAAAGAAACAAATTGGCCCCATTCTAAGCTCTGGCCTCTACCCCAACAACAAGATGCTACGAAACCGCAAACAGCAAACTCAGGAGTGACGCCTACCCTATTGCCCACCTCGAGAGTCTTTCGCATTATCCAATTAATTTCAAATCCGATCCGTCCATTCTTTCTATCATTGTAAGCGGACGAGACTAGGCTTCCTATCTTTTACCCGACAAACACCCTCACGCTGTACAAGGTTCATTCAAAATGCTTGCAAGGAACGCACACCTAAGTTTGTTCCCATGTCATCCTAATCTTCCGCAATCATGGGGAAATTTACTGTCAAATGCCGAGTGACCTTTCTTTTCCTTTTCTTTTCTGCACATGTGATCTATTGATTTGTTTCAGACTTAGACATTCTATATAGAAGCGCGCTTCTGCAAAAGTATTTTCCAAGGTTCCAAATTCCCATAAGAGATGATGAAGCTCGCATGTTCTGCCAATTAAGTATTGGTCGAACCCAAGAATATAAACGCCGCACACACTAAACATGAAGCCTCTCTCTCTCTCTCCCCTCTCTCTCTCTCTCTCTCACTCTCTCTCTCTCACACACTTTTTTTTTTTGGTAATTCGTGGGGCTTATATTATAAGATTAATATTGTACAAAGAGTCTCCTAAAAGCGGAGAGGCCAAATCAAAAACACATAGAAACTCTCTCCATGAAGGACCTCTCTAGATCACCTTCCTTAGGCATCATAAACTGATTGCCTTAAGGAAGCTTTGAAGAATTCATAGGGCGGATTGAAGTGTTTATGCATGTATACCATATTATGTTCAGTCCAGAAGGTCCATAGAGCCCAATATCTAATCCAGTGAAGGAGTAGAGAATAGGGTCGCAATGGATTAGGACATCTGCCAAAAAGCCAAAAAAATTTCCCAAACCTGTTATTTGGGAATCTAACGCATAAAAACCTGGAGATCTTTTGAGTCAAGTGCCTGGAGCATTGACAAAACCATAATAAGTGTGGTATTGTCTCTGCATGTGCCTGGCATCGTAAACATGTGGATGTGGTAGTAGCTATCTTCCTCTTAATCAAAGTAGTTCCAACTGGCAATGTTCCAATAATGCAACGCCAAAGAAATAATCTTTGTTTGAGAGGTAGCTTGGCCTTTCATAAAATACTCAAGTTCCTTGACCACCAAAAGAGGGGTTTTTGCATATGCCACAAATGATTTGCATAAGTGTGTATCCAAGGCATGGGCTGTAGTAGCTTGTATGTTGTCATAGAGGTGAGTTTGCTTAAAGCCACAGGCCGCATATTCAGCCCTTTAGGACATAACTTCCAGTCAGCTAACCTATTATAATGTGAGAGCTGGGGAATGGGCAAGAAAGGCTGCAGAAGATCTTTTATTTTCTTCCAGATAGGCATATGGTGCATTCCAAGCGTGTATTTGGCCATGACCTGTCGAGAAGTAAGAATTTGCCCCTATTCATCTACCACATCTGCAATGCATCTAATACCCATTTTGCTCAGGTTATATGATCGAACATGCTCTTGACAAGCAAGAGGAGGATCAAAAACAACACTCCAAAAGATGCTCTCACCCTTTAAAGAATTAGCATTAGGGTTTGCAGGATCCCATGTGATATTGAACAGGACATCTTTCCAATCATGAATGAGTGCTGAGGCAAAGGGGTAGCCTGGGATTTTCCCCATAAATTTCCAAAGTAAAAGCTCCCAGACATCCACTTTCCATTTGCCATAAAAATGGGTCTGCACAGTCTGACACATGTGGGAAAGCATTCTTGTCCATGGTTGTTCTTGCTTAAAGAAGGTGAGCAGTGATGATACCTTTCTTGAGAGTGCATGGTAGTGAATATTAAGCACATTCAAACCGCCACATTTCCGAGGATAACAGATAAAATCCATTTTCAACAATCGGAATGCCTTCTTAGAGGCCTTATTCGTCCAGAGCAAGTCCATGGCTTTGGACATATAAGCGGCAATGTCTTGAGCTGTCCAATGTAAAAGTGGCAGAAAGAATTATATATATGCCATAACAATTGACTGCACTATCGGACATGAAGTGGCCAAGTGGCAGTTTTCCAATATTTCAATTTTGCATTTAGCTTATCTAATATCCATTTAAGCTGCTGTTTTCGAGTGACCAACCAGCCAACAAGATATCCCAGATGCCTGATTAGAACATGAGGACCTAATATCTCTCTTGGCCAAAGTATGGATGCCAATCCTGACTCTTTAGGGGTATTAATTTTAATTTCTCAAAATTAACATGCAGTCTTGCTGCCAGTCCAAATAGAGATAAGGCATCCATTAATGTGTTCAATTCTTGCTGCATATTTTGAGGCATAAAAAAAGAGTCATCTACATATGCATGAGCCACAAAGCTAGATGCTCCTGGTGTGGCAGCTGCAAACCTTTTAATTTCTCCTGTGAGGTAAGATGATCCATATATATAAGCAAGGGGTGAGTGGCAATGGCATAAAATAGTGCACTGAGAGGGCAACCTTGCCTAACTGACCTTCCCAATGTCCAACGTGTAGACAAATGATTGGCCAATATACATTGGGCTGAGGAGTCTTTATATAGCCAATAGATAGCTTGCACCATTTTTGGTCCAAATCCCATCTTGCTCATTGTATGTGCAATGAAATCCCATTGATCAGTGTCAAAAGCTTTGGCTATGTCTATCTATAGGATTAAAACATCTTGTGTAGTGTATTTGGCATACTCAATGGCAGTCATGGCATTGGCAATGTTATCATATATTTGCCTTCTAGGCACAAATCCATATTGAAAGGGATGTAGTCCATCATGCAAATTAGTATGCACTCTATGTACCAGCATTTTGGTTATGAGCTTATATATCACTAGCATGAGGGTAATGGGCCTCCACTCAGATAAATGTTTAGACATATTTTTCTTGGGAATAAGCTTGACTAGCCCATGTTTCCATGAAGTAAGCATACAATTGTTATTCCAGGCATCATTAATCAGTTGCAGCATAACATCTTTGAGGTCATCCCAAAATGCCAAATAGAATTCCACGGTTAGACCATCCCATCCTGGAGATTTCCCTTTGCCAAGATGGAGCAGAGCATCATGTAATTCTTTTGCTATGAATGGTTGATCCAAGGATAAGGCATCTTGCTGAAGCATGATTGGTTGGACATGTCTCAAAAGAGCTTGCCGTGCATCGATCATAGGCTGAGTGGGAGCTAAAGGGGCTGCAAATATCTTTTGAAAGTGATCACGACACTCATGATCCAGATCAGAAAGAGATTGAGTCAAAGTGCCATCAATCTTCCTGACTCTAAGACAGGAGCTCTTCCTCCTATGAGCGTGTAACCCCTTCAAAAAAGATTTGGAGGAGCATCCTTTCTTCATGAGTGGTGTCATCCGTGCACGGACTTGCCACTTGTTGAGTTTCCTTTGATTGTTTTCCCATAACAATGTTTGATAATGCAATAAATTCTCTTGTTGGATTGCAGATAAATTCTGAACCTGTGATAGCTTTGTGAGGGATTGCACTTGATATTTGGCATCTATTATTTTTTCCCTCCATTCAGCCATATATGATCTACCATATATCTTAATGACATGCTGAGTACGATGCACAAAGGAATCCCAAGCATAATTCAAATCATAAAGGGCATGTGCCTACAATGGGGCAATGGCATCTTGTATCATTTATCTAAAAGAGGCATGCTGAAAATATGCCGCGTTCACATGTTTGAGCCGGATGGTATGTGCAGGCAAATCATGAGTGGGCATACCAAAATCCATTGTCAACCAAAGAGGAGCATGATCTGATAGAGAGAGAGAATGATCCACCATGGTTTGTATGGTGAAATCAGTAAATTGCTGTGTATGTAGCAAGTACCATCTATCTAGCCTTGCCCAATAATTGTGGAGAGCATTATGATGATATGTATATCCAAGAATATCATGCTGTAAGGTTAGCCAGCTGTCTCTTGCTTGTGTATGTGCCATAAGATGATTCCATTTTCTTTGCTCAAGCTGAATCATGTGTGAGTTTCCTGTAGTGTTATCTCTAGGCATAGGAGAATTATTGAAGTCCCCTCCAACGAAGGCAACTAATCTCCAAGGATATTGCAGTAATAGACTCCTACATTTCAGCCCTTCTGGCAGATACCTGAGAGGCATAAATAGCAGCAATCTCATAAATGTCACCAAGAATATTCATTTGCATAACCATCCATCTCCCTAGGGGATCATTCTAAGAGACTTGAGGCTATAAATCATGTCTGACTAGCATGGCAATGCCTGAATAATCAGAGTCAATTGAATAAAAAATATCATATCCTCCAAAGTAACTAAGATCTCTAGCCATGGCATGTTGATTGTGCTCCTACAAACATATCACATCAGGCTGGTGCTCATGACATAGCTCCAAAACAAACTCCATTTGTTATTGTTGCAAAGGCCTTAGATGTTGTAAGTAACACAGTTAATTGTAGTAATCATGATGGAATATACAAATGAGAGGAACACACTTATATACAAGAGCAAAAACATATGAAACCAATAAAAACAGGCTGCTTTGTCTCAGCCATGGCATTAGCATCACCTAAAGTTGCAAATGCATTTGCATCCTCATAGACAGGGATGTTCCTTTGGATCACAATGTTCCAAGGCTCATCAAGAGATGGCTTTGAGGAGGAGGTTGTATTTGACTGTCCTGGTAAAGCAGATTAAGTATTAGATTGGAATGAAAAAAGGAAATTTAAATGAAAGAAAGTATGTACAATTCCTACTATTGCTTGTAGTAGAGTTTGATTTTTACATGTGGTCTTGCCATTGTGAGGCCTTCCTTCACAATTATATTCCATTACTTTTAAGAGCCTGCATAATGTGATCTCCTCAAGCATTTTAGAATCAATGCTCATTATCTTTATAAATGTTTTATTGTTCATCAAACCCAATTTGGCCTACATATGAATCATTTTGTTCTACCTAAATGGGTGACATTCTTATTGAAATCACTTTTGCCAACAATCATTATTGCAAGTTAAAATAGGGACCAAGGGGTCTCAAACAAAATAATCAAGTAATTAGTAAGCATGTAATGATTAGCAAGTGAGATTTGCCTATCAAAGCTATGCACAATAGTTTCACCTAGTTCTCTTTTCAAATTCTCCTTGCTTTTGATTTGTAAATTTTAAGCCTCAATTGCATATATGATCTCTCTCTCTCTCTCTCTCTCCCCTTATTTCATTAATTTTGGATAGGTGCTCTCTCCAAATTTATTTTTATAAGTATTTTTGAAATAATTTGGATAAAATTATATAAAAACCCACTCTTTAAAAAACAAATTAAAACAAAAAATAAGATAATTTTCTAAGTTTTTGGAAGCAAAAACAATAGAAATTATAAAATTTAACATAACATCTTATAGAGACTTTCATATCCTCTAGGAATAGCATGACATTACAACAAACATAGGGTTACATCATAAGCACTACTAAAATCTCAGAGTAGTTTGTAATGGTATAAACAAAGATCCTCTATTGGTTACAAGAAGACTCCCAATTATAGTGAGAGGAAGTCATGATTCAAAGTACTATCTATCTGAGAAACAAGTCAATTTCATGTGGGGTCATTATTTACTTGGGTGTAGCCATTTCTGGTGAGGTTCAAGGACAATTCTGTATATAGGAATCTTGCATGACCCATAACTTATGCATTGCTCAATGGAATTCGGCAAACTTTGTCTTCAAGTTGTAGTATGCATTCCAAACTTGAACATGAGAGAAAAAAATTATGGAATCAGGATTTGGAATGAGACCATTAAATCGTTACAAGTGCTATGTTGCATGTGAAGCATGCATCCTGAAGACTATAGGATATAGCAATTTATTCAAAAACATCAAAATTTTGTTCTATACATACATGCAACCAAGTAATCATTCAAAGGTACACTGCGTGAGCTTCACCTCAACCCAAGGACACACCTAAATATTCTACATTTTCAACTAAATCTAGTGTATAGTTAGTCATTTGTGGTGTGCTCTCTAGCTGTGCCCTCTCTCCTCATCTCCACTCTTCTCCTCTCCCCTCTTCATCTTTTGTCATGGTATCAGAGCATGATTCTGCCTTCTGCTGAGTCACCATCCTTGTGAGAGAGATTGAACATTTGAGAGATTGAGAGATCAAGTTTTCTCTTCCGTGAGAAAAAAATCCGCTCATTGATGAAAGAATTTCCATTCATTTCCATCCATTTCTTAGAGAAGACTTCCATTCATATCTTCTTTCCTTTGCAAGAGAGAATTTTGTACCAGAGTTTTATACTGTGAGAGTTATTTTGAGATATGTGAACCTTAGGGAAATACATCTCTTGTGAGAGATTGGAGAGAGCGCTTTCTCTGTTGAGAAGGAGACATGAGCCAAGCTTGGCTGGTACTAATCACCTGAGTTCTTCAAAGGCAAGGCTTCATCAAAGGCCTCTAGCACACACTACAAGGCATAGGCCATTTTCCGACGGAAATACCGACGCTTTTTACATTAAAAATTTTTTTTTTCACGGGCGCAAAGGTCGCTATAAAAGTCGTTAAAATCGTCAGAAAAGGAGCGTCGCTATAAACCGTCGCTATATAGCGACGCTGTTAATCGTCGCTATATAGCGACGATGTAAACGTCGCTATATAGCGACGATAAAAACGTCGCTATATAGCGACTCTGTTAATCGTCGCTATATAGCGACGATTAACAGAAGGTTAAAAAAATGGTTAGTGGGGCTAAACAGGGCTTCCTTTTGGCCCTGTTTAGCCCCACTAACCCTTTTTTTTTTTTTGTAATTACAAAAGAAAGTTTTTTATAACAAAATTTCCCTTGCTTGCAGGGTGATACAAAATTGTTCTTGTGAACGATGAGGAAGAAATGCATATTTCCGCATAAGCTTAATCGGAAACTTGCGCATAAGCTCATGCTCATGAATGAGCATAAGCAATATAGCGACGATTAACAGCGTCGCTATATAGCGACGATAAAAACGTCGCTATATAGCGACTCTGTTAATCGTCGCTATATAGCGACACTGGTAAACGTCGCTATATAGCGACGATTAACAGAAGGTAAAAAAAATGGTTAGTGGGGCTAAACAGGGCTTCCTTTTGGCCCTGTTTAGCCCCACTAACCCTTTTTTTTTTTTTGTAATTACAAAAGAAAGTTTTTTATAACAAAATTTCCCTTGCTTGCAGGGTGATACAAAATTGTTCTTGTGAACGATGAGGAAGAAATGCATATTTCCGCATAAGCTTAATCGGAAACTTGCGCATAAGCTCATGCTCATGAATGAGCATAAGCATGAGCTTATGCTTATGCTTATGCTTAAGCATAAGCATAAGCATAAGCTCATGCTTATGCTCATGCGAAAATAGAGAAGGAGCTTATGCGGAATGAGAGAAGGAACTTATGCGGAAAAAGAGAATGAGAGAAGCATATGCTTCTCTCATTCTCTATTTCCGCATAAGCTCTTGCGGAAACTTACGCATAAGCTCATGCTCATGAATGAGCATAAGCATGAGCTTATGCTTATGCTTATGCTTAAGCATAAGCATAAGCATAAGCTCATGCTTATGCTCATGCGAAAATAGAGAAGGAGCTTATGTGGAATGAGAGAAGGAGCTTATGCGGAAAAAGAGAATGAGAGAAGCATATGCTTCTCTCATTCTCTATTTCCGCATAAGCTCTTGCGGAAACTTACGCATAAGCTCATGCTCATGAATGAGCATAAGCATGAGCTTATGCTTATGCTTATGCTTAAGCATAAGCATAAGCATAAGCTCATGCTTATGCTCATGCGGAAATAGAGAAGGAGCTTATGCGGAATGAGAGAAGGAGCTTATGCGGAAAAAGAGAATGAGAGAAGCATAAGCTTCTCTCATTCTCTATTTCCGCATAAGCTTAATCGGAAACTTGCGCATAAGCTCATGCTCATGAATGAGCATAAGCATGAGCTTATGCTTATGCTTATGCTTAAGCATAAGCATAAGCATAAGCTCATGCTTATGCTCATGCGAAAATAGAGAAGGAGCTTATGCGGAATGAGAGAAGGAGCTTATGCGTATGCTCATGCGAAAATAGAGAAGGAGCTTATGCGGAATGAGAGAAGGAGCTTATGCGGAAACTTACGCATAAGCTCATGCTCATGAATGAGCATAAGCATGAGCTTATGCTTATGCTTATGCATAAGCATAAGCATAAGCTCATGCTTATGGTCATGCGGAAAAAGAGAAGGAGTTTGTGCGGAAAAAGAGAATGAGAGAAGCATATGCTTCTCTCATTCTCTATTTCCGCATAAGCTCATGCTCATGAAAGAGCTTATGCGAATGAGAGAAGGGGGAAATAGAGAAGGGGGAATGAGAGAAGCATAAGCATAAGAGAATAAGAGGGATGCGGAAATAGAGAATAAGGGGGAAAGGAAAGAGAGAAGGGAAAAGAGAGAGGGGGAAAGAGAGAAGGGGGAAAGAGAGAATAAGAGAAGAGGGAAAAAAGAGAAGGGGGAAAATGAGAAAAAGAGAAGGGGGAAGAGAGGGTTCCTACGCCCATCACTGCAGCTAGCGCTTAAGGCGCTAGCTGCAGGCCAATGCAAATAACAAAAAGCTTAAATGGAAAGAAGAGGAAGCACTTACCTGTAAAAGTATGTCCCGCTCAGTGTAGTGGACTGGGCCCACAAAAGAGAGACTATGTCCCGCTCGGTGTAGTGGACTGGCCCTACAAAAGAGAGAAAACAACCCATTTTTTCAAATAAGATGTTAGTGGAAAGAGGAGATCACAAAAGCAACTTCTTGAAAGGAGACAAGGAAAGAGAAGATTGAGGAGACAAGGAAAGGAGGAGATTGAGGAGAAGAGAAGGAAGAGAAGGAAGAGAAATACAGGAAGAAGAGGTGAGTTTCTTTCTTTCTTTCTTGAAATTTCGTTTTTTGTTTGAATCCTTTCTAATCAAACATGAAAACTAGTTTAAAACTTTAGCAATACAAGTAGAAACACTCACAAAACCAAAGCTAACAAACAAACAACCTACATTGTTGAAAGAAACTCACCTTTTGAAGAACTTTCTTTCTGGAAACCAAAGAGGGAAAAAGGAGAGAGAGGGTGCACAAGAGGTAGGAGGAGGGTGAGGAGTGGGAAATAGGGTAGGAGGTTGCTTGGAATAGATGGGAGGTCAGTGAAAATAGGTGGGAGGAGATTTTGGAGAGCTTACTTGAGAGATTAGGAAAGCTTTGAGCAAAACGCCACGGGTTTCGGCGTTTCGGGTTTTAACCCACAGCGTCGCTATATAGCGACGCTTATTCGTCGCTATATAGCGACGTTTTTAATTGAAAACGTCGCTATATAGCGACGCTTTCAATTAAAATCGTCGCTATATAGCGACGGAACAGAGCGTCGCTATATAGCGACGGAACAGAGCGTCGCTATATAGCGACGCTTACTGTTTATTTTTTAATGAGGCCTCTTGTGACTCAAACATGCTATGCCTATAATTGTCAATATCTCCTCTTACTACATAGCCTTACTATATAGGATTTTTTGTTTCAATCCTTACTATATAGCGATGTCATTCTTTTTATATAGCCTCAAGAGAAGCTCAAATTAAACATGCTATGCTCATAATTGTGTACATCTCCTCTTCATGCTTATGTTTTGGTTTTATAAGTGTAGATGGAAGGGACGAGTGGAAGCTCATCCGATGATGCGCCAACGCCCGGGAGCACGAAGTGGCTTACGGAGAGGTTATATTGTCATTGCACTCATTGCAAGCGAGAAGTACGACATCAACGTCGTATTATCATGCGCCACTTGCGAATGTATGGGGAGGAGCCGGAACCAGTACCCCCCGTTGGTGTTGCACATGTTGATGGATCATCGGTAAGTCAAAGCTATTTAAGTTCGCAATCTTATTGTATACCCGGAATTAGAAGATCTTCTATTTACACGAATGAGCTTATGACAGGATGACGAGGGTGACGAGGGTACACATATACCTTCTCACTTTCAACAAGACTATAGTCTCCCAGATGACGACGAGGGTATGGTCGACATGATGGATTCCATTTTTAGGGGCACTACATCCCACGTACACGTGATGTCAGAGTCTGAGGTGAAAATGCGAGAGTTGCAATCAACACAATTGTACGAGGGTGCCAGGATGTCTAAACTACGTGCTTGTCTCTCAATCTTGAATCTACAAGTACAGTATGGGTGGTCGGATACAAGTGTCTCGGCCTTAATGAGGTTAGCCCTTGCATTAATTTGATTGACTCATTATTTGGATATTGTTTGTTTTGAGAATCATCATTTGGATAGTGTCTTTGTCATAGGTTGCTCCAAAAGATGTTGCCTGCACCAAATACCATGCCCGCATCAAGAGATGAAGCGAAAAAGATGCTAACAATGGTGGGTATGGATTATGATACCATCCATGCTTGCCGTAATGATTGTATTCTCTTTCGTCGTGAGCATGGAGATTTGGCTAGTTGTCCAAAGTGTGGGGAACAACGATATAGAGATGACTTGTAGGGTGAGAGGATACCGGTAAAGGTCTTAAGACACTTTCCCATCATTGCAAGAATACAACACATGTTTCGATGCAAATCCATAGCGGAGTTGATGACATGGCATGCATCTCATCGGTCCACTGATCACACATTGAGGATTCCCGCAGATTGTGCGGCTTGGAAGCACATAGATAATCAGTGGCCGGACTTTGCGAGAGAGCCACGCAACTTACATCTTGGGCTAGCCATGGACGGCGTGAATCCTTTCGGGTTACGCTCGACATCTTGGTCGACATGGCCCATAGTCGTGGTGAATTACAATATCCCACCATGGCTAACAATAAAAAAGGGACACCTCATGCTTGCACTACTTGTGCCAGGAAAGTACAAGGCAAGAAACATGGACGTGTACATGGCACCTTTGATAGAGGAGTTACAGATATTATGGAGAGGAGTGCAGGTCTTTGATATTTCCAGAGCTCCTAGGCATACCAATGATATTTTCGTCAGGGGTATCTTGATGTGGACCATGCATGACTACCCAGGATATGGAGAGTGTGCAGGTACGTGGTTATGTCTTTACATGTACAATGAGGGATTATGCTTTTTTTACTCTCTTTTGCACGCATGTCTTGTACTAACATATTCATGCACGCGTGCAGGGCTTGTTACAAGTGGGTACCATGCTTGTCCTGTTTGTGGACCCGCTCTGAAATCGCTTGCACGCTACTCCAAACACATGAGGAAAAATGTTTATGAAGGTCATGCTCGATACCTTCCGCTCGACCATCTTGCACGTGGAGGTCAGCTTGATCCACCACCATTATATTTGAAAGCAAGTGATTGGATTCAAGCTTGGAGGGAGAATGGAGAGGAACCTCCTCCTGGTATGAAGAGGCTATCGATCTTTCACGAGCTTCCTTATTGGGGTCAGTTACAAATCAATCATCTCTTGGATCCCATGCATATCTTTAAGAATGTGGGGGCTACCATTTGGGCACACTTGGTTGGTTCCAAGGACTCGAGAGGAGTGCGAGAAGACTTGCGTGCTATGAATAGGATGTCTCGTTTGTGGCCCCAAGTGCATGCTTCAGGAAAAGTTGTCCTCCCGAAAGCAACGTGGATCCTCTCTACGAGGGAGGAGGCAGCGATCAAGGCAGACATTGCCTCTTTTCAAACACCGACAGGGTACATGCGTTGCTTGAAAGGAGCATTTTCAAAGGACAATAAGCTTAGTGGCCTCAAGTCCCATGATTGGCACAAGGTCTTACAGGTATTCTAAGTAGAATTAGTGTACCGATAATAGTGATGCATTAGCGTAATTATTATTATGTTATATTGTTGACATGATTTCATTGTTGTTTTGTAGTTCATCCTTCCAATTACAATAAAAGGGTGCTTACAAGAAGATGTTAGAAATGCTATATTCAAGATCTGTGGTATTGTGAGGTATGCTTACTATCAATTCGCATTATGTATTTTCTTCATGGACATGTGAAATAGGTGGATATCTCAAATATCTTACATATGCATGGACATGTGAAATAGGTGGATATCTCAAAAAGAGATCTCTATATCGAGCATCGAGAAGGCTAGGGTGGAATCCATCGAAGCCGTATGCTTGCTTGAGAAGCACTTTCCCTCAAGCATTATGACAACTCAAGTCCACTTGCTTGTGCACATAGTTGATGAGGTGGCTATAGCAGGTACCGTTCATAATCAATGGATGTTTTTTCTCGAGTGGTTTATGAAAACTTTAAAGGGGTTTGTAAGACAAAGAGCAAGACCAGAAGCAAGCATGGCAGAGGGATGGCTTGTGCAAGAGTCATTAGTATATATCACAGAGTTTCTTGCATCCACGGATCCTGATATGCAGCAAGCTTGGCACAACAAGGATGATGATCACATCATTGGCGAGGTCCCCCAAGGAAAAGGGATTGAAAGAAAGATGAGCGAAGAGCAAATGGAGAAATTCAATAAGTTTTGTATCCTCAATAGCCCTGAGATGCAGAAGTGGATTGAGAGATATGAAGTGGCCAAAGCAGAAAGAATAAATGCAAGGACGAGATTCAGAGTAATGTACAGGCGATCACAACCATATCCACGAGATCTGGCTCTTCTCCCTACTCACATGTCACTTGATTGGCTACAACTAGCTATACGTAAAGCCGAACGTGATGGAGAGACAATAAACGAGCGCGAGCGGGAGTTATCATCTGGATGTATGGTGCATGTAAGTTTCTTATCTCTTGACGTAATTAAGTAATTATTTGTGGCAATATATGCTATAAAATAGGTGCATCTTCATTGTTTTAATGATGCTCTTTTACAGTACAAAAAGTACAGTGCATTATGGTCATATGGACGACATTTTCGCATGGAACGCATCGATTCAAAGAGAGTCACGTATGATTGTGGAGTCATGGCTAACTTCACACAAGATAGCCGAGCAAGTGCTTCGGATACCAATCTTCTCTCCTCACAGTTGGATTATTGTGGAACCATACGCGACATCTATGAAATTGATTTCAGACGATTTACTATTTTCATTCTTGATGTAAAATGGTTTAGAACTACTTACAACGGTCCCCATGCGACTGTGAGAAAAGATGGTAGCGGTTTCTTTGCAATAGACTCCACCAAACATTGGACCGATGAAAGTGATACTTTTGTTCTTCCCGAGCACTGTGAGCAGGTGCATACTAATGATTTAATTAGTCGAAGCTTTCGTTTTTTAAGTCCATTGATATATATATAATTGACGACATTTGGCACGTGATTTTTTATCTTCAATATAGGTGGTTTTTCATCCGGATCGTTCTGATCCAAGATGGTGGTACGTGATCCAAGTTGCACCACGAAGTAAGCAGATTTTTGAAGATCGAGATGTGGATATGGAGATGCCACTACCAATGCCGGATCCAATTGATGAATCTAGCGAAGAAGATGTAGATCACCATATGAGGCAAGAGGAAGATGCGCATAATGACATCGCACGGGAGGAGGATGGAGATCACGATATTGACGAGGAAGACAACAATCGTCAAGATCAATCACCACACTTAAGCTTAATTGAAGAAGATGATCAAATACTTTTAGGTGAACGTACGATGCTAGAGTACGATGATGATATAGGAGATCAACTCGGTATAGAGTTGGAGATAGACTTGCTTGGCGCCTTAGACTTGGCTCAAGATGAAACAGTTGATGTAAATGCTCTTATTTAATTTGATTTTTCTCATCTCAAACTTGGACATGAATATATGAGCTTCAAAGGCTTGATGTACATGCTCTCATTTTTTATTTCTCTATGAGCTCAAACATGTATGAAAATTTAAAAAATTTTGTCATTGGAAGAAAATAAATTTTAAGGCTAAAAAAAAAAAAAAAACCTCTCTATAAAACGTCGCTATAATATAGTCTCAGTGTCGCTATATAGCGACCTTTAAAAGTCGCTATATAGCGACTTTTACTAACGTCGCTATATAGCGACCTTTCAAAGTCGCTATATAGCGACTTTTACTAACGTCGCTATATAGCGACGCTTAGCAAAAGTCGCTATATAGCGACGATTTACGACACTCGATTTTTATACCGACGATTAACGCTAAGCGGGCGCTAATCGTCGGTACGTAAACATCGCAATAGGATGCGTGTGTAGTAGTGACACACAAGCCCATGACAACTCCGAGTGAACCTTATTCCTCTCCATCTACAAACAGTTATCAGCCTCAACGACTTCTTCCAATAGCACCTACAAGTAGTTGCGCATCCACGCTCTGAGCAAAGGAGGAACAGTAGTAGGAGGGGGAGTCACAACATCCACCACAATGCCAGCAGGAGGAGGCTTTTCAAGATTTGTCATTTCCCTAAAATAGTGGCCACATCAAAGGATAAGGTGCCTCTATGCACACTTGCCAATGAAGGTTGAATCCCACACTCCAAGCCTCAAAGTCCTCTCCAACAAGTGAGCTCCACCTCCTTCAAGATCAACGACACACATGCTTCTCAGTAGCCACCTCTAACCCATCTGTGTCCTGACGGCTCTTACATCTCTACAATAGCCAGCGATGTGCCTTCTCCACTGTCGATGACGACCTACCTTCAACCACCCAAACTAGCGTGCCACAACTTCTACTACTACTTAATGGATCTCCAAATCGCCACATGCGAACCACACTCCACAACGTGTAATCTCCGAGATAGACCGACTCAACCCCCTATAGCTCCATCGAGCTCTAACACGTTCTCTACTAGCAAAACAACGGCTCCTCTAATGCCTTCAACTATGACTAGAACACACCTCTCGTGCAACTAGTGGTGGCCATTGCAGCAATGCTAGCCAACCGGTTCTATGACTACTATCAATGAGCCTCTTAGTCCTCACGGCCAACTCCATAGCCTCTCCAGTCGACCATACACTACTAGCCACCGATGCTAATAAAGCATCGCCTGCCTCTTCCAACAGCCTCTTCAACGGGTAGCTCCAATGTCTCCTACTCGCCTGTCTGCTCAAGCTCAAGCTCAAGCTAACGCAATTTTCCTCCATCGATGGAATCTTTGATAAATTCTGTCGGATATTCCAAGGCCTGCGTACTTGTGGCACATGGCCTTTATCATAGACCTTATCCCAAGGTCACCACACCCAAGGGCTTGGTCAAGGGCCAGCCACATGGCACCTGATCTACCATGCCATCAGGGTAAGCTTATCCTCCATGTCAACATCCACGTGGTAGTCGCCTACCACGTCAGCCTCACCTGTCACATCACCCAATTGCTATGTCAGCATTGACATGTGGCATTGTGCCATGTCATCATTGCCACATCATCAACTGAGACCTTGGTCAACTTGACCTTGGGTTAGTCAATCTAACCTTGGGTTAGTCAACCAAACCCTAGGTTAATTAACCTGACCATGGTTGGGTCAACTCGACTCTGGGTTGAGTCAATCAATGCCCCTCCACATAGATCCTCCACGTAGAATAAGCCATATCTCTTGATCCAAGAAGAATTTGAGGGTGCTCTAAAAAGGAAAATCGCTCGATTTTTTGTGTTCTATGCACTCATCACATCACACACACATTTTTGCACAAATATCACTCACTTTTGGGCCTCACCGGCAAATCCACTTCCTTCACACACATCAGCCTATACATCGATGCATTTGACCTAGCACATAAAAAGAACAAAAGAAAAAGAAATTATTTGTTGTTCTTTCATCGATCAACAGTTGGTATAGATCTAGGTTAGAGTAGACGAGATTGCCATAGAGGAGACTCTTTGAATTTCTCCAAGTTGTCAATCTAAGCCTGCTTAAAATTCTCGACTAGTTCCTACTTGGAGTCAGTCCCTATGCTCACATATGGTTTCACATCATCACATTACCTAAAACCTGATGTTCATTAACTCAGTGAGTAGACTTCAGAGTGTTCAGAGGCTTGATTTCGCACACCCGTGCCATCATTGTAAAGCCTATTGGCTATTTCACGGCATTGTGCACATTATTTTGAGCCTTGTAAAGCCTCTTGGCTATTCCCAACATCATTTTTCACAACCCTTGTAACATATTGGATTATATATTGCAGTTCCATCTTCATCGATAGTTCAGATTTCACCTACCACAATCAGTGTTTTGTAGTTGATTCAGATAAAGATTTTCACGACACTTTGAGTACATTTCTTGCACCATGTCTACGACTAGCAACCTCAATCTGGAGGCATCTGCTAAGTTAGACAAGTCCAATTACAACACATGGAAATATCGAATGGAGACCATTCTTGTACTTTAGGACAAATGGGAGTATGTCGATGGATCTACACCTAGACCATTGGATGATCTAGCTAGCAGTAGCTCTACTCCCCCTATCGTTACAACACTAGTAGCGAGATCTACAGCAGGATCTCCAGCTACTCCAATAGTTTCCACACCTGTAGTGGACCCTTACATTGCCCGACCATAGGCAGAATGGGATAAGAAACATAAGTATGCATATCATCTGATCAAGCAGAATGTGCAAGATGTCATGCTAAGATAGCTCAACACAGTCAAGACATCAAAAGAAGCATGGGATATGTTCGCAGCTCTCTATGAGTCCAAGAACCCTTCCAGGATTCTCACACTAAGAAACCAAATCAACTAGAGTTTCCACAACAGCAGCAAAACTCGTCATGCTTAGGTACTCAGGATTTCAAAGACTACAACAATTAACTCACAACTATAAGAGAGACTATGAATCTAGCGTAAATGGTTTAAGTCATCCTGAATGGACTGGGAGAGGGATACAAGAATCTAGCCGACAGTATTGTCATTCAACGGTGAATTCCAACACTGGAAGAACTTCATTCAGTGTTACTTGGTGAAGAACTCAAGAATCAGGCCATTCATGCATGTAAAGGTCATTCCAATGATCAAGCATTCACAGCTTTAGATAGAAGCAGAGGCAAAGGCAGAGGTAGATCATTTCAGTGAAGTGGTCATCATCACCAACAAAGTCATCAGCAAAGTAGGAATCAACATCAGCATCATCCTCAGCAACATCAAGATCAGCAAAGAGGAAATCATTCCAATCAAGGACTATTCCAAGGATGAGGGAATGCATCCACCAATGTGTCAAACATTTAGTGCAACTACTGTCATAAGTTTGGACACTATGAAAGAGATTGCCATGCAAGAAGCAGTATGACCAAGGCAATCAACCAATAGCAATCGAGGGAATTTCTGCGGAAGAGGAAATCATCGTGGTGGACATTCTAGTCAACAGACATTATGCAAATGAACATGGGAATATGTTCCTTCCAAATGAGGAAATGCAGAAGATAGATATAGTGGTGTATCTAGACACTGATTGCAATTCAAAAGAGGATTTCAACTATCAAGTCGACCAAGCAGATTAGGATCCTTGGTACATCGATAGCGGTGCATCATCTCATATGACAAATCATCAGGAATGGTTCACAGAGACGAAACCATTAGAAGGACAAAAAAATGTCATCTACACAGTAAATAATACACTGAATCCAATTCAAGGGACAAGCATTATCCCTATGAACAATTTCACTGGTATGAAAGGATTGGTGAAAGATGTACTCTATGTTTTGAAACTCAACAAGAACCTCTTGTCAATAGGTCAAATGACGGAACACAAGTATCGAGTCATCTTAGATGGATATGAATGCACTTTCAGAGACAAATCCAGAAGATTTAAGCTAGTAGGAAAAGGAGTCAAGGAAGGACGCTTGTACAAAATGCTAGCTATAGTACCCGATTTGCATCCATGTAAGCTCAACTGCAACAGATGCCACTGTCCACAAAATGGCACAAGAGATATGGTCATGTCAATTTCATGGTCTTGATAGATCACAAGAATCAAAATATGGCAATTGGGATTCCTAAGCTACATTTTCTTGGAAAAGTTTGCAAAGCATGCTGCTTCGGCAAACAAAAGTGAACCAACTTCGGTAGAAGCACCTCTCAAGCATGAGGTATTCCTGATTTGATACATACAGATGTATGGGGTTATGCCCAGACCCGCAGCATCAATGGTTCAGTTTACTACTTGACTTTCCTCGATGACTACACCAGATATTGTTGGGTCTACTTTTTGAAAGAGATATCTGAAGTCTTTTATAGATTTCAAGAATTCAAAGCCATGGTAGAAAACCAGACAGGCTGAAAGATCAAAGTCATGAGATCAGGTAGAGGAGGTGAATACATGTCTTCAACATTCATGAACTTTTGCATAAGTCACAGCATTTGAAGAAAATTCACATGTTCAGATACTCCTCAACAAAATGCAAGAGCTGAAAGGAAAAATGGTACTTTAGCAGATAGTGCTAGAGCAATGCTTAGTGAGAAGCATCTTCCGAAACAGTATTGGGCAAAAGCAATAGCCACTACAAACTACTTGCTTAATCCGCTTCCTACCAAACCGATTCAGGATATGACACCTTATGAATCATTCATTGGTGGACACAAGCCACACAGTGGGCATCTCTGCATATTTGGTTGCATAGCATATGCCCACATACATGACAACCATCACAGGAAATTGGATGCAAAGTCATGTAAATGCATCATGGTTGGCTACAGTGAATAAAGCAAACATACAAGCTGTATGATCCCATCAACCGCAAGGTCATTATCTCTAGATATGTAATCAAAATGGAAAACCTCAAACACAAGGGAGCTAGGCGCACTGACGTCACAATCATCTACAGAAAAGGTTGATGAAGAAGAGCATGAATTGCCAGAAACACCCCGACGAGAAGAGCCACAGCAACTCAAACAGTCTACTAG
The DNA here is from genome assembly GCF_047967505.1 of Dipteris shenzhenensis. Lineage (NCBI taxonomy): Eukaryota > Viridiplantae > Streptophyta > Polypodiopsida > Gleicheniales > Dipteridaceae > Dipteris > Dipteris shenzhenensis. The sequence goes on from NC_141625.1 coordinate 8,216,727, forward strand.
GGAAAGTAGACCACTAGCCAGATTGACATAATCAGAAAGGCAAAGCAATTTAGGTTGAAACCACCAACTATGCTCTTATGGCTACCATCATGGCTATAGAAGAGCCAGTGTACTTCAATGATGCAGTTGACAAGCCAGAATGGCAAACTGCTATGAATGAAGAAATGGAAACTTTGTACAAGAAAAATACTTTGGGAATTATGCAACCTTCCACTAGGAAAGAAGGCCATAACAAACAAATGGGTATACAAAGTGAAGTACAATCCAGATGGAAGTATTCAAAGATACAAAGCCAAACTAGTTGCAAAAGGATTTGCATAGTAGTATGGTCAAGACTGTGATGAGACTTATGCTCCAGTAGCAAAGATGGATTCCATATGGTTCTTGATATCACTAGCAACACTTAGTAGATGGAATTTGTATCATCTCGATGTCAAGAATGCATTTGTCAATGGTTCCCTTGATGAGGAAGTCTACATGCAACTACAGCAAGTTATGTTGTGATCTAGGAAAGGAGAATCAGGTTTGCCATCTTAAGAAAAGTCTCTATGGCTTAAAGCAAGCACCCAAAAGTTGGTACAGCAAAATTGAGAAGTATTTTTCTGATCTGGGATACAAATGCAGATCATACTCTCTACTAAAAAGTTCAAGAAGAAGACATCACTATTGCACTTTTGTATGGATATATATGATCTGATTGTGACCAGATGCAAGGATAGCTTTATTAAAAAGCTAAAACAAGAATTATCTACAGAGTTCGACATGAAAGATCTTGGACTTATGAATTATTGTCTTGGTATTGAGTTCTGGAGAGACTCAGACAGCACCTTCATGAGTTAGCTCAAATATGTTGACAATCTCCTAAAGAAGTTTCATATGGCAAATTGCAAAATTGCAGCCATTCCCATGGAACAGAGTTTGAAAATTACAAAAGATTCAAAAAATCCTACATTAAATTACAGATACTACAAGTAACTCATCACATCTCTTATATATCTGACTATCACATGACCAGATATTTGTTATGAAGTAAGTTCACTTGCACAGTTTATGGCAAATCCAAAATAGTCTCACTGGAATGCAGCCAAAAGAGTCTTGAGATACATCAGAGGTACAAGATAGTTTGGGATAGAATATAGAGGAAGTCATCCATGGTTGCATGGATACTATGACAATGACTATGTTGGATATCATGAGACCAGGAGATCCACACAGGGATATGCAATTTTCCTTGGTTAAGGTGCTATATCATGGTTGTCAAATAAATATCCAATTGTTTCTTTGTCTTCGACTGAAGCAGAATATAGATCAATCACCACAGGTGCATGTGAGGCTATATGGATTAGAAAACTATTGTCAGAAATAGATTACTTTGATGAATCAAAACCAATAACAATATACTGTGATAATCAATCGGATCAAGCATTGGCCAAGAATCTAGTATATCACTCCAAGACAAAGCACATTGATGTTAGAGAGCACTTCATCAGAGAAAGAGTGTTACTTGGTGACATCACGTTGTAGCATTGTGATAGCAAAGAGAATGTTGCAGACACCTTTACCAAACCACTCGGTAAAGAGCTTTTTGAGAAATGCCAACAAGCTCTTGGTTTGACACAGAGGAAGGACATTCCCATTAAAGGGGTGTGATGGAATGTAATGCTCAGTCCTTCTTTGATTCCCAAGAAACATCATCTTGAGGGAAGGACTACTTCATGATGTTGATCTTGAGGAAAGGTGTTAAGAGACCATGCTCAACATCATGTGATTACATGTGCATAGCACTATCAAATATAGAGTGCTATAAAGGAAAGGGTTAGATGTTGAGAGTTCACGCTCAACATCATGTGATTATGTGTGCATAGCACCATCACGTGATCATATGTGCATAGCACTAACCTTATAGAGTGCTATAAAGGAAAGGGTTAGATCCCCTAACCCTAACCCTAAAAGGGTTTGTATATATTCTATTTTTTCAACTAATTCTAGTGTACAGTTAGTCATTTGTAGTGTGCTCTCTAGCTGTGCCCTCTCTCCTCATCTCCACTCTTCTTCTCTCCCCTCTTCATATTTTGTCATGGTATCAGAGCATGGTTCTGCCTTCCGCTGAAGTGCCATCCTTATTGTGAGAGAGATTGAGAGGGATTGAGTGTTCTCTTCCGTGAGAGACTTTCATTCATGTGATAGAAAATTTCCGTCATTTGTTTCCGTCCATACATTTCATGAGAGACTCATGAGTGATTTCTTTGTGAGGGCTTGAGAGTTCTTTGAGAGAGTTTCCGTTGAATTCTACTCATATTCCATTCTGTTACGAGAGTTCATGCCTTGAGAAGTTTCTGTTGAGAGAGAGAGAGACCTTGAGTGTTTTCTGAGTTTGTAAGGTTCTTTGTGATTCAATCTCCTGTGTGAGAGAGGTTCCTGCACCTTCTATTACTCTAGCTACAAGGCTCCTAAGCACTCCGACAGCGCGCCTCTCCTCCACAAGCCTCTAAAGCTCCAATCGTCAACTATGGGTAGGCTGAGACAACTCTCCAACTATGACTCGGCACACCTTCTATAAGGCAAACGACCTTGATATTCTGCACAGCGCCAAGCACCTGGGCAACCTTCTCCAAACGGGCTCCAATGAGCTTGCACGTAGTGAAGCTCCTAAGCAGCCAATTCTCTACAACTCCAACGAGCTCGACACAGCTCCAACGGGCTCCTCGTTGCAATCAAGAGACCCTCCAACAAGCTCACAAGAGGCTCCTCCAACGGACGGCGCACCTTCAGCGCCAGGCTCCTAGCTTAACGAATGCCACTTTCAGCAACCAAACCTACTGCCAAGGCCAACAAAGCCCCTTCCAACCCCGAGCTCGCCAAGTGGTATGGCCCTGACCGAAGAATCTATCTTCTCGAGGGTCTTCTTGACAGATCTGAAGTCCCTGCCTACCTCACTGGCGAGGTTCCTGGCGACTATGGCTTCGATCCCTTCAGTTTGAGCAAGAAGCCCACCGACTTCGACAAATACCAAGCATACGAGCTTATCCACGCTAGATGGGTGATGTTAGGAGCTGCTGGCTTTATCCTTCTCGAAGCGTTTAACAAATTTGGTACTTCTTGCGGACCTGAGGCAGTCTGGTTCAAAACCGATGCCGAGCCGATGCCCTGCTCCTCAAAGGTGGAGCGATCGAATGCTTCGGAGCTAAAGTGCCTGTAAACCTCATCGTCGTAGTGATTGCGAAGGTCATCCTTATTGGTGGTGCTGAATATTACCGTGCCAACGATAACCTGCATGCAAGCCTCACCTGCAATAGGCTCCAAGCTCTCGCAATGACTAAGGCTTAGCCAACAGGCTGCCTCCATCAATGGCGCCATCTCCAAGGCTCACAGAGCTTCGAAGTTGACGGAGATCCCGACGGATTCTAGTGATTCCATCGACGGACTTGTTTCAATTTTCTGGTCACCTCCTAGCACCACGTGGCAGAGAGGGAGGATATCCCTTATCCTCAACCTCATCACACACTGAGGTGTGGTTAGCCAAATGACACGTGGCATGCTGCCACATCACCTTATCTTGAAGGCCACATCACCACATTGGCCCTAGTGCCACATCACTAACTACGTGGTATCTTATCATGCCACATTAGCACCTAGCAACCTATGTGCCACGTCATCACCAATTGACACGTCATCAGCCACATCACCTTGTTGACATCATCTATGCCACCTCAGCATTGCCACCTCAGCAGTCCAGTCAGCATTGACCCTCTATAGGCACAGTCCCTTGCCAGGCACACTGTGCACACACTGCATGTGCACACTCCTGCCACCTTAGCACAGAGCTTCACTGGCACACCTCTTGCTAAGCACAGTGCCACATCATCACTGCATATGACTCACAGTGACACATCATCATTGAGCACCATTTGCACTCCTTTTGCCCCTCCACCTAGATCAAGTCATATCTCTTGATCCAGGAAGAATTTGAGGGCGCTCCAAAAAGAAAAGTCGCTCGTTTTTTTGTGCTCTACGCGCTCGTTACATCACACGCTTTTGGTGCAAGTTACACTCACATTTGTGCCTCGCCGACAAAACCACTTCCTTCACGCACATTTGCCTCTACATCGACGCATCTGACTTAAAAAGAACAAAAGAAAAGGAATTATTTGCTGCTCTTTCATCGATCAATGGTTGGTTTAGATCTAGATCAGAGTAGACTAGATCGCCATAGAGGGGACGCTTTGAATTTCCCCAAGTTGCCAATCTAAGCCATGCCCGAAATTCCCGACTAGTACCTACTCAGAGTCAGTCCATACGCTCACATCCGATTTCACATCATTACATTACCTGAAACCTTACGTTCATCAATTCAGTGAGTAGACTTCAGAGTTCAGAGGCATTGCAGATTGATTCAGTGGGCAGATAGCACTTGATTTCACACACACATGCCACCATTGTAAAGCCTATTCGGCTATCTCACGGCATCGTGCACATCATTTTTCAGCCTTGTAAAGCCTCTTGGCTATTCCCGGCATCATTGCCACAAGCCTTGTAACACAGATCAGATTTTATATACTGCAGTTCTATCTTCACCGATGGTACAGAGATTTCACTTGGCATCTTCAGTGTATTTGCAATTGATTCATACAGAGTTTTCCAGGACACTTTTTGAGTACATTGTTTGCACCATGTCGACTAGCAACCTCAATCTGGAGGCATCTGCTAAGTTAGACAACTCCAATTATGGTAAATGGAAATACCGAATGGAGACCATTCTTGTGCTTCAGGACAAATGGGAGTATGTCAATGGATCTATACCCATTGGCCGATCCAACCACCAGTAGCTCTACTCCATCTGTTGTCACAGCACTAGCAACGGGATCTACATCTACACAAAAAGTTTCCGCACCAGTAGCAAATCCTGCCATTGCCCGAGCTCAAGCAGAATGGGATAAGAAAGACAAGTATGCCTATCACCTGATCAAGCAGAATGTGCAAGATGTCATGCTAGGACAGCTCAACACAGTCAAGACATCAAAAGAAGCATGGGATATGTTCGCAGCTCTCTACGAGTCCAAGAACACATCCAGGATTCTCACCCTGAGAAACCAGATCAACCAGAGTTTCCGCAATAGCAATTAAACCAGTCATGCTTATGTACTCCGCATCAAAGACTACAACAATCAACTTGCAGTAGCAAGAGAGACTATGAATCCCGCAGAAATGGTTCAAGTAATCCTAAATGGACTAGGAGAAGGATATGAGAATCTAGTCCAGAGTATTGCCATCCAACGGCAAATTCCAACACTGGAAGAACTTCAGTCAGTTCTACTTGGTGAAGAACTCAGGACTCAGGCCATTCAAGCATGTAAGGGTCATTCTAATGATCAAGCATTCACAGCTTCAGACAGAAGCAGAGGCAAAGGTAGAAACAGAGGTAGATCATATCAGAAAAGTGGTCATCATCAACAAAATCAAAGTCAAAATCAGCATCAGCATCAGCATCATCCTCAACAACATCAAAATCAGCAAAGAGGAAATCATTCCAATCGAGGAAGATTTCAAGGACGAGGGAATGCATCCACCAATGTGTCAAACATCCAGTGCAACTACTGTCACAAGTTTGGACACTATGAAAGAGATTGCCGCAAGAAGCAGTACGACCAAGGCGGTCAATCCAGCAGTAATCGAGGGAATTTCCGAGGAAGAGGAAATCATCGTGGTGGACATTCTAGCCACAGTCATTTTGCAAATGAACATGGCAATATGTTTCTTGCAAGTGAGGAATTGCTTCAGACTGATACAATGCACCTAGACACTAATTTCAATCCCAAAGAGGATTTCAGCTATCAAGTCGACCAAGTGGAACAGGATCCTTAGTACATCGACAGCAGTGCATCATCTCATATGACAAATCATCAGGAGTGGTTCACAGAAATGAAGCCATTAGAAGGTCAAAAGAATCTCATCTACACAGCAGACAATACATCGAATCCGGTTCAAGGGACAGGTGTTATCCCTATGAACAATTTCATTGGTACAAAAGGATTAGTCAAAGATGTGCCCTATGTTTCGAAACTCAGCAAGAACCTTTTGTCAGTAGGTCAAATGACGGAACACAACTACAAAGTCATCTTCGACGGTAATGAATGCACTATCAGAGACAAATCCAAAAGAGGTCAACTAGTTGCAAAAGGTGTCAAGGAAGGACGCTTATACAAGATGCTAGCTACAGTACCAGATAAGCATGCCATATCAGCTCAAATGCAATAGATGCCACTATTTGTAAAATGGCACAAGAGATATGGTCATGTCAACTTCAAGTACTTGTTAGATCTAAGGAATCAAAATATGGCAATTGGGATTCCGAAGCTACAGTTTCTTGGAAAAGTTTGTAAAGCATGCTGCTTCGGCAAACAAAAGCGAACCAACTTTGTCAGAAGTACCTCTCGTGCACGAGGTATTCTTGATTTGATTCATACAGATGTATGGGGTTATGCCCAGACCCGCAGCATCAATGGTTCACTTTATTACTTGACCTTCATTGATGACTACAGCAGATATTGTTGGGTCTACTTTCTGAAAGAGAAATCTGAAGTGTTTGCCAGATTTCAAGAATTCAAAGCCATGGTAGAAAACCAGACAGGCAGAAAGATCAAGGTCATGAGATCAGACAGAGGAGGTGAATACATGTCTTCAGCATTCATGAACTTTTGCAAAAATCACGGCATACGAAGATAGTTCACATGTGCAGATACTCCTCAACAGAATGCAAGATCTGAAAGGAAGAATGCGACTTTAGAAGACAGTGCTAGAGCAATGCTTAGTGAAAAGCATCTTCCGAATCAGTATTGGGCAGAAGCAATAGCTACAACTAACTACTTGCTTAATCGGCTTCCTACCGAACCGATACAAGGTATGACTCCTTATGAAGCATTCACTGGACACAAGGCACGCATTGGGCATCTCCGCATATTTGGTTGCATAGCATATGCCCACATACATGATGATCATCGCAGGAAATTGGATGCCAAGTCACGCAAATGCATCATGGTTGGCTACAGTGAAGAAAGCAAAGCATACAAATTGTATGATCCCATCAACCGCAAAGTCATTATCTCCAGAGATGTAATCTTCGATGAGGAATCAGAATGGAAAACCTCACCTACACAGGAGATAGAAGCATCGACTTCACAGTCATCTACAGAATAGGTTGATGAAGAAGAGCAAGAATTGCCAGCAACACCCTCAGCAGCGCCACAGCAGCTCAGACGGTCTACTAGGGAAAGCAGACCACCAGCCAGATTGACATATGCTCAGAAGGCAAAGCAATTCAGGTGGAAACCACCAACTATGCTCTTATGACTACCATCATGGCTACATAAGAGCCAGTGTACTTCGAAGAAGCAATAGATAAGCCAGAATGGCAAACTGCTATGAATGAAGAAATGGACGCTTTGTATAAAAATAACACTTGGGAATTATGTGACCTTCCACAAAGAAAGAAGGCCATAGCCAACAAATGGGTATACAAAGTGAAGTACAATCCAGATGGCAGTATTCAGAGATACAAAGCTAGATTAGTTGCAAAAGGATTTGCACAACAATATGGTCAAGATTATGATGAGACTTATGCTCCAGTAGCAAAGATGAATTCCATACGGTTCTTGATATCACTAGCGACACTCAGTAAATGGAATGTGTATCAGCTCGATGTCAAGAATGCATTTCTCAATGGTTATCTAGATGAGGAAGTCTACATGCAACAACCAGCCGGTTATGTTGAACCAGGAAAGGAGAACAAGGTTTGCCATCTCAAGAAAAGTCTCTATGGCTTAAAGCAAGCACCCAGAAGTTGGAACAGCAGAATTGACAAGTATTTTGCTGATCTGGAATACATGAAGTCCAATGCAGATCATACTCTCTACTAGAAAGTTCAAAGGGACGACATTACTATTGCACTTTTATACGTAGATGATCTGATTGTGACAGGAAGCAAGGATAGCTCTATCAGAAAACTAAAACAAGACTTATCTGCAGAGTTCAACATGAAAGATCTTGGACTTATGCACTATTGTCTTGGAATTGAGTTCTGGAGAGATTCAAATAGCACATTCATGAGTCAGCTCAAGTATGTTGACAGTCTCTTGAAGAAGTTTCATATGGAAAATTGCAAGATTGCAGCCACTCCCATGGAATAGAGTTTGAAACTTACTAAAGATTCAGAAAAGCCTACAGTCAATGATAGATACTATAGGCAACTCAAATCACACGACCAGATATTTGTTATGCAGTAAGCTCACTAGCACAGTTTATGGCAAATCCAAAACAGTCTCACTGGAATGTAGCCAAAAGAGTATTGAGATACATCAGAGGTACAAGACATTTTGGGATAGAATACAGAGGAAGTCATCCATGGTTGCATGGATACTGTGATAGTGACTATGCCAGAGATCATGAGACCAGGAGATCGACACATGGATATGCATTTTTCCTTGGTCAAGGTGCTATATCATGGTTGTTAAACAAACAGCCAACTGTTTCTTTGTCTTCGACTGAAGCAGAATATAGAGCACTCACTACAGGTGCATGTGAGGCTATATGGCTCAGAAGACTATTGTCAAAAACAGATTACTTTGATGAGTCAAAGCCAAAAACAATATACTGTGATAATCAATCGGCTCAAGCATTGGCCAAAAATCTAGTATATCACTCCAGGATAAAGCACATTGATGGCAGAGAGCACTTAATCAGAGAAAGAGTGTTACTTGGTGACATCACACTGCAGCATTGTGATAGCCAAGAGAATGTTGTAGACATCTTTACCAAACCACTCGGTAAAGAGCTATTCGAGAAACACCGACTAGCTCTTGGTTTGATGCAGAAGAAGGACATTCCCATTAAAGGGGTGTGATGGAATGTAATGCTCAGTCCTTCTTCGATTCCCCAGAATCATCATCTTGAGGGAAGGCCTACTTCATGATGTTGATCTTGAGGGAAGGTGTTGAGAGTTCACGCTCAACATCATGTGATCATGTGTGCATAGCACCATCACGTGATCATATGTGCATAGCACTAACCTTATAGAGTGCTATAAAGGAAAGGGTTAGATCCCCTAAACCTAACCCTAAAAGGGTTTGTATATATTCTATTTTTTCAACTAATTCTAGTGTACAGTTAGTCATTTGTAGTGTGCTCTCTAGCTGTGCCCTCTCTCCTCATCTCCACTCTTCTTCTCTCCCCTCTTCATATTTTGTCAATAGATGCCCTAACCCTAACCCTAAATGGGTTTGTATATATTCTACATTTTCAACTAAATCTAGTCTACGGTTAGTCATTTGTGGTGTGCTCTCTAGTTGTGCCCTCTCTCCTCATCTCCACTCTTCTCCTCTCCCCTCTTCATATTTTGTCACCATGGCCACGATCATCCTCCATACACTCCATATTAGTAAATGTAATATACATCACTTTGGAACATGGCATAATAGGTATGACATACCATTGCATATTATTATCCACAATTGGTTGATAGACAATGTATTCAAACCAAAATACAGACATGTTAATTTTCTTGCATTGAAGGTATTCATAAGAGATGTGATGAATTGTATACAAACATGTTAATTTTCTTGCATTGAAGGTTCTCAAGCCTTTATAGAAATATTCACCCAACATTTCATTTGTGGGTCTTTCATTTACTGCCAGCCTCCTATTGAGATCTAGGAACTTCTCAGCAAAGTCCTCTACTAATAGGGATCTCTGCTTCATTTTTTTTATCTTTTTCAAAATATCATTTGGGGTCTTCTCCTTTCCAAATCTAGAAAGGAAAGCTATCTGTAGTGCTGCTGTATCTGGAAAATGTGTTGCTCCATAGTGTTGGTACCAATTCATAGCTTTTCCCTCTAGTGTGGCAGCAAATTGCTACTTCTTCACATCCTCACCATACAGTCCTGCTAGGCCACTTGCCTCCCATTTTGTGCCAAACTGGGCTACATGGGCATCAAGGTCATCCTTTTTGGATTTGCCCTTGAATGTGGCAAATTTTACCTTCCTGCTGTTGCTACTACCAGGCTGCAAAATCTAGTTTCCTTTTTGATGGCTCTTGTAAGAAACTATCAATAGAATCAGGGGATCTTGGCTCCTCATTTCCTCTACTTGTGCCTATCTCATCTGTCTGTGCTTCCTGATCACTCAAATTCCCTGTTTCCAGACTGCCTACCTGTGTTATACTGTCCTTGCGTCTTTGCTATTGTCTTTTCTTTCTTTCCTTTTCCTTCTTTGCTTCTAATCTTGTATAGTAGATGCCTAATCCTTCTCCTCTATACTCCCCAGACATGCACCATTCAATTTTGATGCACAATGTATCTGCATCTCACACAGGTTCTTTTGGTCTTGCACTTTTTGCACTTGTAAAGCTGATAATAGTACCAGTTCTGGAGACACCCCTTAGATATAGCTGGAGCCTTATTAAAGCCATGGTAAGACAGGCTTAAATCTTTTTACCTGTTTTTGCCACACTTTCTGTCTTATCACCTTGATAACATCCAAAGGTAATTCTTCAAAATGGGTCTCTAGAAACTTCTATGCATATGCCTCCTGCTCTTCCTGTTCTGTTGTCCAATGTTTAGACTCTTCACAAAGAACAGAAGCAAATGCTTGATCTTCTTCTTCTTTTGTTGTCCAATTGGCAAATTCCTTGCAAAGTGTCACTGCAAATTCTTCGCATTCTTCTGGTTCTATATTCCAGTTAACAAAATCTTGCAACCATATGTCCATTGCTTAGGGGGTAGCGGTTGCTCTGTCTTTTCCACATTTGCAGCCTATGCTACATCCCCATGTCTGTCTTTGCCTGTGTCCCAAACAGTAGCAGAGCAGCCTGTTCTGAGTGCATCTAAGGGAAACCTTTCCAAGGATTCTGGAAGAATAGTGTCAAAACGATATTCATTCATTGGAGTCTCTCCCAAGATCAAGAACAAGGAGTCTCTCCATAATCAAACAAAATCATAAACGATAGTGCGCTCCCTTCCATCGTGCCAAGAACTGCATCAGAATCATGTCATGTCGGAACCGTCTCAAGATACGAGCCAATTACAATGAACCTTCCTCAAAAGGTTTTAGATCCATTGCGCTAATATTGGATTAGTGGTCGCGACACCTGCTGCTACACTATGAAAACGTCAATCAGCCTCTGTTCGCAAGCGTGGCCAGCAGCCGTGAGAACCTCACCCATATGTTGCCTTGAATAATCCAATTTAGATGGAGCCCAATGAAAGAACTACAGAATTTCCAAAGATTCGGTAGATGGAAATCGTCTTCATCTTCTAAAAGAACACCATCGTTGCATGATCTCTTCCTTCTTGAAATCTGATCTTCCTTCTCCAAAGAGTAGACTATGTTCAATGGAATTCTACATCAGAAATGTGGTATCTCTCTCCTGAAATTGGATCTATGCATCTTTGCAATCTTTGTCCGCCACAGAATCAAACAGAATGTTGCTTCCTGTAGCACATCTCAATCAATTGCTGCTAAAAGCTTTGTGCCCAATAGTATATTTGCAGGATTGCCAAGTGTTTAGAGTACCAAAAGATACCCCAAAAAGATGAAGAGAAAGACACATTCATTCATGAGGAAGAAGGAAGATACACAGGCTCAAAAAAGCTTCATTTCACTATGCAATGACATCCATCAAAAAGATACATCCATCAAAGATATGTGAGGAAGTTACCATGTATAAGGACACACTCCTTCACATCTCAAGTGTAAATGCACTTAATAGTGAGTACTCTTTAGCCTTAGTGTAGTGCCTATATCCCCTGTTAACAATAAATAAGTGAGCATTTTCAAATATGTGTACAGTACCTGTTCACATTGTTGTGGTTGTACTAGTGTGTCCTTCTTGCTTTGCCAAAACTTTTTTGATTCAATAGTTACAAAGCCACTTGCATGGCATTTGATTGTTGCATTAGGTCCTATTTCCACCATGTCCTTAAACCACTTGACATCCAGAAATTACACAAAGAAGTGCCAAAAGTCAAGCTTAATAATATCTTGGATTATGCCACAATAATCATCCATGGCTCCATGATAAAATATGAAGAGGGGCAAGGAGAAGAGTGAAGATGATAAGGAGAGAGGGAACAGCTAGAGAGCACACCACAAATGACTAACCGTACACTAGATTTAGTTGAAATTTTAGAATATATACAAACCCATTTAGGGTTAGGGTTAGGGCATCTAGCCCTTTCCTTTATAGCACTCTATATGTGTTAGTGCTATGTGCATGTAATCACATAATATTGAGCATGGTCTCTCAACACCTTCCCTCAAGATCAACATCATGAAGTAGTCCTTCCCTCAAGATGATGATTCTGGGGAATCGAAGAAGGATTGAGCATTAAATTCCATCACACCCCTTTAATGGGAATGTCCTTCCTCTACGCCAAACCAAGAGCTTGTCCGTGTTTCTCGAAAAGCTCTTTACCAAGTGGTTTGGTAAAGATGTCTGTAACATTCTCTTTGCTATTACAATGTTGCAGTGTGATGTCACCAAGTAACACTCTTTCTCTAATGAAATGCTCTCTGACATTAATGTGCTTTGTCCTGGATTGATATAATGGATTCTTGGCCAACGATTGATTATCATAGTATATTGTTGTTGGATTTGATTCATCAAAGTAATCTGTTTCTGACAATAGTCTTCTGAGCCATATAGCCTCACATGCACCTGTAGTGAGTGCTCTATATTCTACTTCAGTCGAAGACAAAGAAATAGTTGGCTGTTTGATCATTTCTTTAACATAATTTTTTTTTCTCTCCCCCTTGCCTTATATTTTTATGCCCCTTCTAACCCTCCTTATCTCTTTAATTATTAATGTTGTTTATCTCTTTTACCCTCCCCACCTTCTATGGTCCTAAGGCCATATTTTACCTTTATACTTCCCCCCTCTCCATTTAATGTTAGTAAATTTTAATATTCTTTTATTAAATCTTTAATAAACTTCTTCATTTATTATATCTTCTCTTTCCTATCATCTATTCCCTTCTTCCTTGCCACCTATTACTCTATTATTCTTTCCTCACTCTATTAATCCCATCTATCACACTATGACTCTACTACCCTATTACTCTATCATGCTGTTACCTTCCCCTACTATCACTGGATGTGTCAATTTTACGAGCAAAAACCTATGAGCAAGTTTATCCGAGCGTGTTTTTCAAGAGATTTAAAAAATTGTATTTCTTTAGGAAACATGGGCTTTACACTTTATTTTCACAAGAACTAGATCCCTTTATCATAAAAATATATAGACTAGTCACTCATTCATTTTTACACAACATAAATTTTCTTATTTATAGACATCCTACACAATATACATTTTCTTATTTATAGACATTCCTTTGTACCCCTGTTATTACCTTAAAAAAGTGTTTAAAAATAATTCCTTTAAGAAAATCCCTCATAATCACTCTCAATGTAATAATACTATAAATATATAATTACTTATTAACACATTTATATCATATGGCAATATCTTTCTAGTGTTTTTATAGCATAAATAACAAGATATTTATGGACATGTTTCTAAAGAAGTTTAAATTACTATAAATAAGTATTAACTTGGGCTTATATATCACTCTCATAAAATACATGTAATATTTAATACTATATATGCAAGATTTTCCAAAATATAATCCCATAGATGTGCTCAAATGGGGTGTTTCAATCAATTTGAGTGGCTGAATGACTAATTTGGACATTGGATGTGAAGGTTGTGTCACTTTTAAAAGTGCTATCCAAGGTAGTTTTGTTGGTGAAATTACCTTGGAAGATGTACTTCAAAGGGGTTTTGCTAGCGAAACTACCTGGATGGCTTGCTTCAATGAGTTTTCTTTAAAGAAACCCTTTCATGAAGATAGGTTGACAAAGGTTTTTCAATGTCACCCCCTATTAAGTAAAAGTTGTAAGAAGGATCATAAGGGAATTTTCATAGAGAAGTCTACTCTACATGTGGGTTTATTCAAAAGCCATCTCATTATGTTCTCACCATTTCTAAAGATTCACATAAAGATTTGTGTATAAAACAGGCATTGCTATAGTAGTTTGCATATTTCTAAGTGAAACTATGTTTTCATTTGATCCATTTTTGTAATATTTTTGCATAGTTGGAAGCTTTTTTTTCCTTCGCTCGGACGCTCAGAAGATTTCGCTCAAAAAATGCTCATCCCCTCACTATCTATATACTCTAATACTCCTTTACTACATTATTACTCTAATACCCTCCTCTCACTAACTTTTCACGTTATTATTTAGCACCCTTCCTAACCACCTCAACCTATTATTTAGTATCTCTACTTTACTAGAACTCATATTTTTCCTTTTTACTCCTTTACTACTTTATTACTCTAATACCCTCCTCTCACTAACTTTTCATGTTCTTTCTTTATCACCCTTCCTATCCTCCCCAACCTATTATTTAGTAGCTCTAATTTACTAGAACTCATATTTTTCCTTTTTATTAATACCTCTATTACTCTATTTGTCTATTTACCCCTCCCCTCACTAGCACTTTGTTCCTTTTTACCCTCTCTAACCTTTCTAAATTGTTGACCCTAACTTTCCTAATGCCTAATTTATTCTTTTACCCTCCCCTCCCTCCATGGTCTTAAAAATCCATTTTGTGCTCAAATTTAATCATGTCCATTAGTAAGCTTTTTATTAATTAAATTTATTTGTAAAGATTAATTTTTTAATTTTTTTTACTTCTAGCCATTTTCTTTTAGAATTCCTTCTTCCAAAATTTTCCATATTCTTTCATACTGAATCCATTAACCCCCTTTTTTTGCATACATCTTCTTTATTAACTCCCTCCATAATGACTCCAATTTTATTCCCTTTGTCCTACACACTTTCCCTAAACTCACTGTTACCTCAATCAGGTTTACACTCACAAGTGTACATCAACCTTGATAAGTCTGTGGTTGAGTTCTTATTTTTATTGTGGTTAATTTTACATCAAGCTTGATAAATTTGTAGTTAACTTCTTATTTTTATTGTAACACCGATAACAAGGGAGGTGTGTTTAAAATTAGTGACAAGAAGACCCCCCTTACTTTGATTATCCTTTTATTTTTTTCCCTTTTACCACCACATTAATTTAATGTTAACTTTTTTCTATTTACTTTCTTTATTGGTTGGTTTTTTTCTTAATGGTTGGCATGTAATTTAATTTATTATCCCTAAACTATTGGCACTTGGTCTTTTAAATTAATTTAGTTTTACTTAACAAACTCATATACGTATATTACCCTCTTTTACCTCTATAAATAATTCTTTTTACCTACTTTTTAATTGCAATCACTTAAAGCCCTCCTAAACTTATTCAAATAAACCCTTAAACCCACTAATTGCACTACAAGCACTTAAATCGACCTTAAAAATCCCTCTAGCACCACCGCCCACATTCTTATGTGGTGGTTTTTCTTTGTAATGCTCCCCTTATTATTTATCCTCATCTTCATAATGAGAACGTCTTGTGTTGCTTCATCTTAATTAATAATCGCATTATTTCCTTTCTACCTTGTGTGACTTTGTGTTAATAGATTTATCACAACTAGTTAACTTGATTTGCATTATCCTCCCCTCTCTTTTCTTCTTGTACCTAGTCCCTAAGTCACTTGTGTTATGTCCCTAGTTTACTCTTTCTTACAACCACCAAACCCCCTTTTTTAATCTACCCCCACCCTAACCTCCATTGTTTCTGGCCACCTCCCACTAGTGCCACTTTACCTCCTTGCCACCCTTTGCCCACCATGCCTTAGACAACCTTTTTCGTGGTCCACGTTGCACTGCCACTTTAACGTGGCCTCTCTGTTAACAGGTTCTTGCTTGCAACTTGCTCCTTCTCTTGCTAGCTCACGATGCATTGAGCTGATGGATTTGACTTTATAGTCTTACCTCCTTCATGTCTCTTTATAAGAGACTACACCTCTAAGCTGCCCTTCCTGCTTCAAGCTCTCCTCTTCTTGTAGGCTCCTCAGCTGCCTTTTTTGCTTGCTCACCTCTTGGCTCTAGCACTTCTCTCAGCCACCTCTACATCAACTCCTCCTCTGCAATGTCCTCTACAACCTTCCGGTTTTTGTAAGAAAATAATACAATGTCTGTGCTCAATAGACAATAGGATCTCATACGCAAGAGAGAAAACAAGATAGTATGGAGAATCAAAAATTTGATTACTATAAAACTGATACAATAGATGGCGCTGCCTCCCAACCGTGCACTCCTGTGAAAGAAGCTTCGATGGCATGCTGGAAATAGTAGAAGACGGAGGCTGGATGCTAAGGAATCAGGGTTGCTGTAGCTAGTGATAAAATGGGCTTCACCGGCTTGCTCTTATATAGCCACCAATCGTAGTCGGTTAGGCTCAATTGGGTGACCAACCCAGTCTGTCGAAAACGGTCGACTGTGGCTCGGTCCCAAAATAGGCCACCGACCATACAATAGAACTGGTGCACAAAACAGAGCAACTAACCTACGGTGTCTATTCGGCCCATAGCCATTCGGGATCATCTGAGGCTCCAAATGGGCTGGGTGTAGGGGACTTGAAGTTCGGTGGCGTGACTTCATTGCGCAAACTTTAACAGTGACTCCGGCAGGATCGCTTATTGAAACAAGTCTCTTATCAACAACCATGGGAGGGGGCACCACAGAAGAAGGTGTAGCATATGCTAGAGAGCCTTTAGGGGCAGTTAAAGTAGTAAGGGCAGATGGTACCAAAGGGAAGGCCATAGGAGAGGGTGAAAAGCTTGACCTAGAAGCACGGGGAAGGAGGAAGAAGGTGCAAAGGGCACAGCAAAGGGCATAGTGTCCTTGGTCATCGGCAGTGTCTAGCCCAGTGTAAGTACCAGCAACAGCTGAGGGGTGGAGCCTGAAGGCATAGCATCTTTTCCCACCTGTTGTTGCATCTATGTCAATAGGGCGGCTCTCTCTTTGCAAACTATTCGTCCTTCTTACAGCATTCTTGGATTTGTTGCTAGCAACTGGGAGATCTTCTCAAGATTTGCACCTCTTTCCTGTGGTCATCCATAAATTCATCATGATTTCATTAGTATCAACAAGCACATTGCTAAAGACCTTAGAGCATCTTTGCAACCATAGAGACCAAAGAAGGGAGCTGGGCATGGTGTTCCAGTTATTGGTGTGCTTTGGTTGGTGCATCTCCCAATAAAAGAAACATATAATTCACCGTGAAAAAACCAAATATGTTTTGCATATTGTCCCAGACCTCTCTCAAGAACCTACAGTTTAGAAACAAGTGGGAAATGTCTTCCTGAGCTCTATTACGTCTTTGGCATAGTCCATCTCCCTTACCAATTGTTAGTGCATGTTTAGCAATCCATACTCCTTTGTGCATGATGAGCCATAAAAGACAGGCCTCCTTTTCTGGGAGATTCCTGTCCCACACTTTTTTGAATCTCTTTGTCCAAGTCCTTTTCGAGTCTTTTGTATGCACGATTTGTGATTTAGTTGAGCTATCAATTCTTCTTGCCCTTCCACAAAGATGGGGATAGGGGAGAGTTCTTTTTGACCTACCCATCTAAATTCTTTATTAATCAGAGGAGATCTTCCCCCCATCCATGAGATGGCTTCCCTATCCCAAAGGGCCTATCCCTCGGAGAGTGTCCTGCATGGTACACCCAAATCCCATAGGGATTCCCAGAAGTCTGAAAACCTCTCCTTTTCTGATCTCCTTACATCCCTTATTATAGAGAAAAAGGGGGGGAGGACTCAAGGTGCCATAAATCCATGTCTTATCATAATTAACTTTGGATCCCGAGGCCATACAAAAAGTATTTAGACACTCCAAAGTAACTCTTATTGACAATTCATCGTTGTGTGGCATTAAATTTGTGTCGTCTGCAAATTGTTGGCACATATTCTGTCTGTCCCCTTCCACCTGTATTCCTTTTACATTACCTTTGTCTAGCTCATCATTCACCAGCCATCCTAGTGCATCCGCAACTAGAGCAAAGAGTAGAGGAGCTAACAGGTAGCCTTGTCTGATTGATCTTTTAAACCCAAAAGGTTGCATCGCTCTTTCATTTACTTCCATTTTACTTCTAGCTTGACACATAAGTATTTCTACCTAGGAGCGGCTCCCATGTCCTTGAGGGAGGACAAGATAAAGCCCCATTCCATTCTATCATACACTTTATCAAAGTCGATTTTGAGGAAGCATATGTCCTACTGAGTCTCCTCAACCAGTTCAAGTCCTTCCCACAAAGTGAGGATAGATTCTAGGATATGTCTTCCTTGAATGAAACCTTTTTTATCCTCCCTTATCTAGCATTGCATCTTGGTTTCAAGTCTAATAGCAAGTGCCTTTGCAAAGATCTTGTAGCTACAGTTTCACATGGTCAAAGGTCTCTAGTTCTTTAGTTCCTCTTTTGGGCCACCCTTAGGGATTAGTTTTATCATGCCTCTGTTTATTCTTGGGTCTAAAAACCCTTTCGCTTTGGAGTCTTGCTAGAGCATCATTGGATAGGGGCCTACCGTTTCCCAAAAAACTTGATAGAACTCTATAGGAAGCCCATCTTCTCCTTGTGTCTTCCCCTTCCCCATTTGATCAACTGCTCCTTTCAGTTCCTCTAAGGTTTGTCCATAAGAACATAGGCTAGCGGATTTCCTCTAGGACTTATGAATCTTTCCGTTTCTAATCCTAGAAACTGGCTAAGAGGGAGACATAACGCTTCCAACTGGGGGAAGAGAGACAATGGAAGGTCTAGAAACTCTACCCAAATGGGCACTTCAGAAGGCAAAGGCAAGTCTGGATCAAATGAGGGCTCCCACAGCTAGGTAGAGAGGGGTTGATTTCTGATCGTCCAAGTACCTTTTTGCACAACTTCAATCGCCATCTCGGCCTTCTCATAGAGAAAAACAATATACCCATTCCCCAAGAAACAAATGCTTGTGACTTTTAGACCTTTGCGCATCCAAAAATTCCTAACTCGTCCCTCTAGGAACATCACGGGAGGACGAGGGCTATGAATGTACCTGACAATTGCATAGGAACATAGCCATTTGGTTGTTTCATTAAGTATTCCATTGTGGACCTTCACAGTAGGCAACTTACCTTTGAAAGTGCTTCCATCTGAGCTCGAGAGCTTCTTAGACAGCGGTCCAATGCTAGAGGTGTCGCTGAAGATTTGTTTGGCCCTCGGGGTAAGCTGCTCCCTCACGGTTTGCTTTGGGGCTTGCGGTGCTTTGAAGAATCTCCTTCCTCCACCTTGAATAGCTCCAACATAGGAGCCTCTCGACATGTCCTACATGGATGCCCCTGTCTTGGCCTGCTGCACTGGATCTTGTCGTGGAGCTCTATTGGACTGACGTGTTTGTTTTGTTGCTGAAAAGGTGACTCCTTTAGATTTTTCTATCTTCTTTTTCCATGAGAATGACGGGAAGCTATCAGGGGTGGTTTTGAAGGCGCTTAGTAGTTCTCTGATAGCTGTGGTTCCGTCAACCTTTTGCATGTCACTATCCTCCATTTGGAATGTGAAGCCCATTGTTGTACCATCTTTTGCAATTTCTTTGGTTCGTTCAATATCTTGCATGATGTAATCTGTCTTACTGTTGTCTTCATGATTCAAGGTTGGCAACTCAAGTTCACTAGAAAAGAGGGGGCTTAATTTAGCTGAGTGAACATCCCCCCTATCTCTATGGCCATCGCTGGGGGAGACCTTTTCGCTGCCATTGCTAGCGGATGCCCTATCCCTACCACCATCACTAGAGGACGCCATCCCTACTAACTCTTCAATTTGCTTTGAGTTCTCACAATTATTGCTAATTACCAACCCTTTTTATAATCTTTTTTTATGTTGATATACAATTTAGATTATATATGTATATGTTTGTTATTAATTTCATTTTCACACTTGTTTCATTTTTTACCTCTATTTTACAAGTATGATATATAAAGATATACAAATGCAAATTTCTTTATTATTTTTGTTTCTTTCTCTATGTTTAAGGAGTCATTATTTGGCCACTTTTTGCCTAATAATTTGTATTTAATTACTCATAATTAAATAGTTTAATTTTTTATTAGTCCAAATTTTCTAACTTTTTCAAGTACTCTATACCAAATTATTGATGTGGGTTTTAATTATTGGTGTGAATTCCTCCCCTTGAGTGATGGTTTAATTCTAACAAATAGAGTTGATCTTAGGGGAGTAGATTATACCCCTTGTAATCCCCCCTTCATTCTAAGTTTTCAAAAAGAGAACTCACTTTTATACGGGAACTCACTTTTATACGGGTGTGGTCTACCCCCCTTGTCTTTTGCAAAGAAGTTAATGTTTGCACTAATGGGTGTGGATTACCCCCCTTTCTATCATTTTTCTTGTCAATATGCCTTGTGATTCTTGATGGTCAGCTTTTTGGTAATGATTCTTTAAAAAAGGGGGTGGACTACCCCCCTTAGGATTGGTTCACTTTATTAGATTCCTTAAAAATAAAAACCCCCACTATGTTCTTAAATTCCTTTAGGGATCCTTTGGAACTGAGGATTACAAAAGTCTTGTTCTTGTTCTTTGGTAAAGCTATAATAAGCTAGGGGATACATGCATTACCTGTTTACCCAAATTCAACTTCATTGTTTTAACAATTGGTTGGTTTGGATGGTGGTAGGTAAGTGGACCATGACCTTGGAGCCTGGACTCTACCTAATGGATTTAACATTTTTGTACTAATTATTTGCTTAAATTTGTAAATTTAAAAAAAAGAAAACTTACAGTGCTAATCTGGTGACACAAATCCTTACCTAAAAATTATTTGGATTGCAATATTGTCCACACCTTATTACACACACATTAATCTTGCTTAATAATTTTCTCATTTTCACACTCTTTTATTTTTGGGGGGGTAATTCCACAGTCATAATATTATAGTTTTAATATTTTACAAAGAGATTCTTGAAAGAGTAGAATCCCATGCACATAAAAAACACAAGAAAGCAATCTCCATGCAACAGCTATGAAGATCACCCTCCTGACAAGCATCATAAATAGATTGCCTCAAGGAGCCTCTGAAGAACTGATATGACTGAGTAAACTGTCTGTGTAGATACGCCATGTTATGTTCAGTGCACAAAGTCCAAAGAGCCCAATATCTAATCCAAAAAAGGATCACAAAAGTTGAGTTAGGGAAACAAAACCTCAAGAGTGTCCAAATCTACTGAAGTAATGACCTTGTGCGAAGGGGCAATGCCAAAACAAATGAGCTATTGTCTCAGTTGGTGCAGTACAGTGGAGATAAGAGGCTATGTCTATTCTCCGCTTTGCTAATATTACACCCATAGGTAAGGTACTTGTCATGCACCGCCATAAGAAGAGTTTTTGTTTCAAAGGTAACTTAGCATGCCACAGTGCATCCAAATTCTTCCTCCACCAAGATAGTGGTTTTTGCATGTGCCACAGAGCATTAGCATGATTATGTATCCAAGGCATGGGCTACAATAGCATGTATGTTTTGATGGATGTTAGCTTACAAAGAGGTACAGGATGGAGATTCAACCCAATAGGTTGTAATTTCCATTCAACCAATCTCTATCTAGTTAAAAGGGGAGGGATTGGCAAGAATGGTTGTAGCACACACACACACACACTTCCCATGTCTTATACATGCACACTCATGATGCCCATAAATATTGCCCCCTCCTAAACTCCCACTCTAACATTGTTGAAATTTGTCCCCCCCCCCCCACACACACACACACATTCTTGCCTCCCCATTGGTTAGTGTTGTAAACTATTGTAACTACCTTTTTAAATAACCTTATTACCCCAGCTACCTTATTACTCCCAAGAAATTTTATTAAAACACACACATGCACACACACATACATATATACTCATGTACACACACACACACGTGTCCCCCTAAATCTTACTTAAGGGGGAAAGTTTGTACTATCTTTTTGTGCTTTACTGTTTCCCCAAAACCCCCCTAGTCCTTAATTAATTTTCTTTTTCTTTAGTTAAATTAATTTCTTATAATTTTCTTTCCCTTAATATATACATGCATGCTTGTAATTTTCAATAACAAATTACACACATGTTCTTAATTAAAAAATCTCCCCTTTCCTTTAAAAAAAATAATTTTACCCCTTGGACTATATTATGTCTTAATAATAGGTCCTAATGTTGGGTAATAAACCTAATAAACAATTTCCCCTTCTTTTCCCATGTTAATTGTCCCCCCTTATGGACTTGTTTTTGCTCAGTAGTTTCATTGTTTATCTAACCCATGGTGTCAAACTCCTCTTTTTTCCTAGCCCCCACCAACCGCCCACATCTTGACCATGCAATCTTGACCATGCATCACTTTATAACTTGTGCCCACTACCCATGAATTTGTTACAAAACCTCCTCTTGATTCGATGTTAGCCCTTCTTGTTCTCATACCTCTAATTCACCACTATTATGATTAAACCAACCATGGGATAAAGGTAATAAACCTAGCATATGGCCCACACTTAAACCCTCTGATTTTTTTGATTGACACAATATTCACCTCGGTTGCACAATATCGTCCAAGCCATGGCAACTCCAATGCCATCCATGTTAAGGACACGATACTGGATCCAAGGGTGGTTCCACACTCTATTATGACCACCAAATATTTCACATAGATTATTAACAAAGAATTTCACTTGTTACATATATAATTCTTTCTTGATTTTCCTTGATTATATAAAAATAATTCTTTGTCTTTCTTGCCTTAACTAACTCCCCCCCCCCTTAACTAGAATTTGTTATTTATTTATTTATTTTAAGGGGCCCTTTTTTAAGTCCCTTCCTAATTTTTTCTTGGTCCTTCAACCCTTCTTATTTTTTTGTAAATTTTGTCATTTGTTTATTCATTTAAAGTCCAGTCATGGTTTAATTGCTTGTAATATTTTATTAAGAAAGGATGAAGGATAATCAATTGCAGATATTTAATTTTTTCTTCCTTCTTATCTAATATGTACTTTAAGTAATTCCTTTAATTTTTTGTAATTTTCTTATGTCTACCTTACTCTGCTAATTCTTGTAAAAAAAATAAGAGTTCATCCTTTTATCCTCTTAAAGTTCATTCTTTTACTCCCTTTAAAATTTTATTAGGAATTTTTTCATATATATGGCATATATATATTCTGGCATACTTACATGTAAGATTTAGATAGCTTTTTCTCGATATTTTCCCATTTTGTTATTGTTTATTTTCCCTTTACTCTCCGTTAAAAAATGCTAGTTAATTGCCATGGGTGAGGAGTACCCCCTAGTTTTAATGATGGGTTCCCCTTGAGGAGTACCCTCCATGAGGATCCTCTTTGTATTTAAACCTTCTAACTTTTTACCTCTCTATTTCATTTCCTACTTTTTCCTTAATTAAACTTTCTTGGGAGTGGATTATCCCCCAACTTTAATCTAATGAATTTATTTGGCCCTTAAGTACCACTTGAGTATGAGGTTTACCCTCTTTAGTAATTTTTCACTTTCTCATAATCCTTTAGGGTTTAATCCCCTGCTACTTTCTTACATTCCTTTAAAGCTCCTTTTTCATCTTAGAATTTATAAAGGTGTGTTCATGTTCTTTGGTAAAGCAATAACAAGCCACGAGATATAGGCATTACTTGTCTACACTAACTCAACTTCATTGTTCTAACAACTAGTTGGTTTGGATGATGGTAGGTAAGTGGACCCTGACCTCAGAGCTTGGACTACTTGAGGGATTTGACACGTTTGTATTATTTCTTTGCTTAAATTTGCAACATCAATATAAAGAAAAATTCTATTGCCATCCGTTACTCAAGTCAAAGTTATGTCAATTTTGGTTTTCTTAAAAATTTCAATCCATTTATTACATGCGACTTTTTATTATTATCCAAATGATTGAATTAATTGTATGGTCCATTTATTGATGGGATTATTAAATCTAAACACACACACACACACACACACACACACACACACGTACATGCACATGCACATGTGCACATGCATCTACGTGTGCATGTGCACGCACATGCACACATGCAAACCCACGTACACACACATGAACACACATACACACACACACACATCCATACATACCCACATGGATGCATTAACACGTGCACACATGCACATGCGTGCATAGACACACATGATGGCATGGTTTCTAATGTCCAAGAAATAATTTTAATTGGTGTCTTGATCTCTTGAGAAAGATAAAACTTGGGAGGAAGTGTTTAGACCTTATTCATTGCTTCAGACCCAAAACCCTAAGATGATTTAATGCTATAGTTGGGAAAAATCAAGTAATAAAGAAAGGGAAACATTAGGATAGAATGAAGGATCTCTTTAATGTCCTTTCCAACCTAATGATTGATTATTTCATTGTAGAATTGAAAAATTCTATCCAAAATGTAACCCACTCTTATACTACAAACAATGATTCAAGTTCATGGCATCAAGTTCTAAAATTGTGGAGAAGAGAAAAGCACTCAACTGGGCGTGATTTTTTGGTGATCTTTTTGTTTGTGAACTCTCTAGAGAAGTAAATGAAATTTGCAAGCTTTTTTGACATCTACTCTCACATATAGATCCCAAAGACACTTTATTGATATATTTAAAAAATTTTGTGACAATAGTTCACTTCTTTTTAAATCTCAATGCATCATGATCACTTTTAACACTCCTGAGCAGTGTATAATGCTTTTACAAAAACAAGGATTAGTTCATAGATTAGCAACAAAATTCTCATTACATTAAAGTTTCCCCTTTAACGAAGATTGGCACACCTTAATCCAATCTAAGCACGATACACATCATCAACAAATATGGTAATGAAGGCTGTGTATGAGCTCTCTTCACACAATGATGTCATTTTGTACCTTGACGATTCTAATGAATCCCTTAATGTTTTAATGAAAAATTAGTAAAAAACGAAATAAATATCTAGTAATCTCATGAGACAAAACCTTTGGATACTCTTATTTCTTGAGAAAAAACCTTAATGCATAATTTGACCTTTTTAACAATAGAAATTATCTCAAAAGGCCCAAAAACCCTAGAAACAACTGTAAATAAGGGTATGTTTTGATAATTTTCCAAAATCCCATATGAGAAAAATGTTAACTTGTAAAGAGTTGACTAGAGTCTATGCTGGCATAGACTTTAGCAATGCCAAGAAGGCCTACTCAAACTCTATGTTTCTCTCTATAGGTAGACTTTCGTCCCATATGGGGCTTTGAAAATTTGTCTAAAGCTACCCATGTTTACACTCATTTTAGAGGTTTGGGCCCCTTGATCTCAATTTGGTGTAGAACAAAGTATGTACACATTTGTTTTTGTTGTTAAGGAATTTTGTGTTTGAAATATCATATGCAATCCTTGATATCTTGCATGTGTGTGTGTGTGTGTGTGTGTGTGTGCACGCGTGCATGCACATGCCTATATGTGTTGAGGGGTGGATTAGATTGTATGAGGAGGGATCTAAAAAAATTTCACAAAATTTGTTTAGATAAAAAAAAGCTCACAAAAGGAATTCCCCCTAGTCAAGATATCATGGAAGTAATGATCATAAGAGAAAAGAAGAAATAATTAGGGTTTGCACAACCAAATGTGCTAAATCCCTATAAAAGGCAATAAATATTGAATCCAAAATCATACTACAAATGTGTGGCCACCTTTATGTACCAACATAAGTGTTCACCCACATGGTGTTCCAATTTCAATGTGGATTGGCATGATAACTCATTCTACAACTAATGTTAGGGAAATGGTCAAGACAAAGCACTAAGAATGGTTGGAGCTCATTAAGTTATCGAGTGAATTTGTAGTGAGATATTGCATTTAAGTGAAATATAAGAAAAAGGTGAAAAAAGAAGACATATGAGAAAGAATCATAGTAATGGATAGAAAACCATTGTATATGAGCAAAAGAAAAGGCAAGAGACAACCAAAGAAAAAGAAAAAAACCACTTATCAAAGAACTCTCTCTCTCTCTCTCTCTCTCTCTCTCTCTCTCTCTCTCTCTCTCTTTATGAGCTCATGCAAAACTCTATAAATATTGAGGTACTTTTGGTATTGCCACTCCTCGGATGCCTCTGTGTCATGACCTCATCACCCTTTTATGAGCAAAACCTTACCCAACCTCAAAGTTTCCCTTGCTTTCAAGTGTGAGTGCAAGATGCTACAGCCCATAAACCCACCTAATTCCATATGTGTGTGGCTATTCAACTCTGGTTTCAAATTTTATTCTTTCCCCACTTTGTCTTCTTTCCTTAGGCCTCCCACTTTGACTTGGGTTGAGCCTCTTACCTAGCTCAAGGGTGGAATTTAGTGAGGGACTAGTTAAAGATAGCCACATCAACACATGATAAAGGAGAGAGAGATGATAAAATATAAAAAGGGGAGAGGAGAAGAGTGGAGATGAGGAGAGAGGGCACAGCTAGAGAGCACACCACAAATGACTAACTGTACACTAGATTTAGTTGAAAAAATAGAATATATACAAACCCTTTTAGGGTTAGGGTTAGGGGATCTAACCCTTTCCTTTATAGCACTCTATAAGGTTAGTGCTATGCACATATGATCACGTGATGGTGCTATGCACACATGATCACATGATGTTGAGCTTGAACTCTCAACACCTTCCCTCAAGATCAACATCATGAAACTTTTAAAACCTTGATCATTGCTTAAATGGTAGGGTTGTTGTGAGTGTGAAACCGCATGTGAGCGAATGGCTGACTCTGATTAGGAACTAGTCGAGAAATTTTGAGCATGGCTTTGATTGCTTTTTTGGAGTTATCTCCTCTAAGGATAAACTAATCTATGCTAATCTAGACTACACACCAACCATCAAAGCGAATAAAAGCAAGAAATAATTTCTTTTTCATTGTTCTTTTTAATATGCTTAGGTTGCGATGTTTAAAAAAGACAATTACAATTAAGACAAAAAAAAATGAGGCAATATTTTTATTTACAAAAATTAATTTACTTACAACTCATAATTATTTAACATTCACATTAATAAGAAGTTAAAATCTCAATAAATTTAAATTTGACTTTATGAAAAATAATAAGACTAAAAATTAAAATTGACTACAAACCCTAAACTCTAAACCCTAACCCCAAATGGTAAACCCTAAATCCTAATCCTAGCCTTCTAAACCCAAACCCCTAACCACAAAACCCTCAACCCTAAACCCCAAACCCTAAACCCTAAACCCCTAACCCCTAAACTCTAAAGCCTAACCCCTAATCCCCAAATCCTCAACCCTAAACCTTAAACCCTAAACCCTAACCCTTAAACCCTAAATCATAACCCCTAAACCCTAAACCATAACCCCCAAACCCTAAACTCTAACCCCAACCCCCTAAACCCTAAACCCTAAATCAAAACCCCCAAACCTTAGACCCTAAACCCTAATCCCTAATCTTGGCCTTCTAAACCCTAAACCCAAAACCAAAACCCTAACCCCAAAACTCTAAATTCTAATCCCAAACCCCCAAACCCCCTAACCTCCAAACCCTAAATCCTAAACCCTAATATCCAAACCCTAAACCCTAAACCCCTAATCCCTAAACCCCCAAACCCTAAACCCTAAACCCTTTTTTAATTCAAATAAATTTCACTTAAAACTAATAAGAATTTAAAATTCACATGAATAAAAAGTTTAAATTTTGATAAAGTAAATTCTTATTAATCTAGACTCTAAATTCTTTTTAGTTTGAAATTTAAATAAATTAAAATTTAACTTTATGAAAAATATGAAATTTTAAATGTTAAATTTAGAAAATAAAGCTTAAAATAAAAAAAATTTAAGTAGAAGAAAATTTTAATTCTCCCTGAAAGGAGAGAAAGCTAAACTAATTAAAAATTTTCAAAAAGGTGAGAAATTTGAAATTGTACTTTTTATATTCCAACACAAAGTACATTTTTTTCTACTATATTCCATAAGTTTCAATTGAGAAATTAAACTAGTAAATTGAAAATGTAAGTGAAACTCATTTTAAGTTTTAAAAAAGGCGGGAAATTTAAAATTCAAGTTTCCACAAGTTTGTCTTTTCACACCCCAAGGTACATAGTTTTGTTGTCAAGTTTCCACACGTTTGTCTTTTCACACACCAAGGTTCATTTTTTTGTTTGTTCAAGTTTCGACTAAATCACACACCAAGGTACATAGTTTTGTTTCCAAGTTTCCACACATTTATATTTAGTCATTCCTATCTTCTCTTTAGTAGCCTCTAATCTCTATCCTTGACCATCACCTCTGCTCCTATATCCATCATCGTCTCTAATCTCCTTCAATATCTCTCCTCTAATATCCTTCATTGATCATAGCTCCCACATCCCTTCATCAAAACCTCTCTCCTCCAAAATCCCTCCTTGATTGTTGCACACTCCTTTCTCCTTCTCATTCGTAAGATTTTCTATCTCTTTATTCCTCTTTCTATCTTTCATTCTTCCTCTCTCTCGTACTCTCTCTCACTCCCTCCCTCCCTAGATTTTCATTTGTCTGGGTGTATGTCTATCTGTCTGTCTCTCTCCCCCCTCCTCTGGCATGTGCACCTCTCTCTCTCTCTCTCCCGTGGTAATGCGACTTCCTCCTCTCTCTCCCCTCTCTCTCTACACCTCCCCTCCTCTTGCACGCCTCTCTCTCTCTTTGGCACTCGCACAGAGCTCTCTCTCTCTCTCTCACATGCTGCCGTGGCAGCGCAACTTTCTCCTCCCTCTCCTCTCTCTCTCTCTATGCCTCCCCTCCTCTCGTGCGCCTCTCTCTCTCTCTCTCTCTCTCTCTCTCTCTCCTTCTCGTCTCTCTCTTTCTCTCTATCTCTCTCTACCTCTCCCTCTCTCTCTCTCTCTCTCTCTCTCTCTCTCTCTCCCTACCTACCTCTCCCTCCCTCTCTCTCTCTCTTATGCTCTACCGCGGACTTCCTCCTCCTCCCTCTCTCTCTCTAAGCTCTCTCTCTAGAATAAAATTTCAAAGAAGAAAATTTAAAAAAATACTTGGAAGAAAGTTGGGATTGAAATGTATGGTTGTACTTGCTTTTGCTCTTGCTCCTCCTCTTGCTTCTCCTCTTGCTCTTCCTTGTTGAAATGGGAGAAAGAATGAGAGGAGGAGAGTATATATAAGAAAAGCTAGGGTTTTAAGTGCTTCTCTCTCATTGGTCCCTACATTTCATTGTCTCCTCTCCCATTGGCCCTTCCATCACAATATCTCCCCTCCCATTGGCCCCTTAATCCAAGTACCTACTCTTCCATTGGTCTCTCCTACCCTCCCTCTCCCACCTCCCCCTCTCCTACCCACTCCCACTCCCACCTCCCCCACCCCCACTCCCTCTCCCACTCCCACTCCCACTCCCACTCCCACCTCCCCCACCCCCACTCCCTCTTTCACTCCCACTCCCACTCCCACTCCCACACCCACACCCACCTCCCCCTTTCCCACTCCCACTCCCACCTCCCCCACTCCCACTTCCACACTCCCACCCTCCCTTTCTCCCACTCCCACCCTCCCTTTCTCCCAATCCTACCTCCCACTCCCATTCCCACATTCCTACTTCCACTTCCACTCCCACTTATCAATCCTAATGTGTAAACTTGCAAGGTTGAGGAATACAGCCTCTCTCTTTTCCAAGAGTATTGTTTATGTTCATCTTGCTCTTGCGTTTGTGAATGAAAACTATTACTTAAATGAATGACATTACTTAAATCAATCATAGGGTTTAGGGTTTAGGGTTTGGAGGTTTGGGGGTTAGGGTATAGGGTTTGGGGTTTAGGGTTTAGGGTTTAGGATTTAGGGTTTAGGAGTTCAAGTTTAGGGTTTAGGGATTAGGGGTTAGTTTTTACGGGTTGGGGATTGGGGGTTAGGGTTTAGGGTTTAGAGGGTCAAGATTAGGGTTTAAGGTTTAGGGATTAGGGGTTAGGATTTATGGCTTAGGGTTAGGATGTTAGGGTTTAGGGTTTAAAGGGCCAAGATTAGGGGTTTAAGTTTTAAGAATTATGGATTAGGGTTTAGGGTTTAGGGATTAGCGATTAGGGTTTATGGATTAGGGGTTGGGAGTTAATGTTTAGGGGTTAGGGGTTAGGGTTTAGAGGGCCAAGATTAGGGTTTAAGGTTTAGGGGTTAAGGTTTAGGATTTAGGGTTAGGATACAGGGTTAGGAGGTCTAAGATTAAGATTTAGGGTTTAGGGATTAGGGGTTAGGGTTTAAGGGTTTAGGTTTAGGTTTTAGGGTTTAGGGATTAGGGGTTAGGATTTACAATTTAGGATCTAGGCATTTAGGATTTACAGTTAAGGTTTAGGGGTTAGGGGCTAAGGGTTTAGGGTTTAGGGATTAGGGATTAGGGTTTAAGGTTTAAGGGTTAGGGTTTAGGGTTTAGGGTTTAAGGGATTAGGGGTTAGGGTTTAGGATTTAGGATTAAGGGTTTCGAGGACTAGGATTAGGGTTTAGGGTTTAGGGATTAGGGGTTAGGGTTTATGATTTAGGGTTTAAGATTTAGGATTTAGGGATTAGGGATTAGGGGTTAAGGGTTTGAAATTTAGGGTTTAGGGTTTTGAGGGCTAGAATTAGGGTATAGGGATTAGAAATTAGGGTTTAGGATGTAGGGTTAGGGTTTGAGAATTAGGGTTTATGATTTAAGGATTAGGGATTAGGGTTTAGAGAACCAAGATTAGGGTTTAGGGTTTAAAGAGCAAGGATTAGGGTTTAGAGTGTTTGGGTTAAGGATTTAGAATTTAGGGTTTAGTATTTAGTTTAGGGTGTAGGGTTTAGAGGGTTTGGGTTTAGGAAATTGCTAATTACTTAATCCTAAATCCTTTATTGAAAACCCAAATTTTTAAATAAGACCTCCCATATTTTCTAAACAAGATCTAGATTTCTAAATAATTAATAAAGTAGATTATTGAAAAGAGACTAATGTTCTTTATAATGGTTGTTACAGCTTGCTTGCAAAGGAAGCTCACAAAGGAGATGGCTACAAATTTTATTCCAGGGATGGAGGTGATTCTATGTTACAAAAGAGAAGTAGTTGCATTTGCTACAGTCCATGAAAGTGATCCAAATTCTATTTGTCACTTTAGAAGACTTGGCAAAGATAAGGTGGCAGTTATCCTATCAAAGATTATAGTGTGCATGTTGAGAGCTAAAGCATAAGTGTGGGGACATGGAAATCCTTGGAGATGTTATGCCCTATAATACTTCCAACAAAGCATTTGTTGCATGGGACAGAGATGAGACTTATCCACCAACACATGTCATTAGGAATACAAAGTGCATATCTTTGGATTTTAGAGTGGGAGATATTTTACAAATGATATCATTTGCAAATAAGAACGTAGCAGAAGGTCAAGTCTTGGGATTTGAACAAGTGGAACATTGGACATTTGTGCAGATGAGAATTCGAAAAGTTTATTGATGATGGTATGGATGATAACTCAATCTCATTGGATGGTCCCTACTATGAGGTAGGTAAGGATTTGAGATAGAGCATGCAATTTTTAAAGATTGGAAAAACTCGGCATGTGGTTTTTAATGATAAACATAATGTGTACTACAATATCAAAGAATTAAAAGAATATGCCAATGTACCAAGCTCTATTTCTTCAGAGATGGATGATTCCAATGCACCCAACTATAGCTCTGACATCTTATCAGGAGTCAAAGAGTTCATTGGTATCGAGAAAGAAAAATATTTCACAAGTGATGCCTTATCCAAAGTGGATGAGTTCATGCACATTGAGAACTTGGGTAAAGATGTCAAAAGTGATATCTTATCAAGCATGGATGGCTTGATGGATACTATGATAAAGTTCTTGGAGTCAAACCAAGTAACTATGGAATTATGAAAATCATGCACGATGATATAATGAGTGATGTTCTCTTAGGAGTAGAGCAGTTTCAAGACTATGGACTTATGAAATCCATAGAAAGTGCATCAATGAGTGATGTTATTTCAAGAATAGATGAGTTTGAAGATCATTCTGGACACTCTATCGCCATTGTGACAAATGGTTCTACGATTGTATCAAAAATAGGGATGAGATCAACAAATGATTCTATGAATGTATCAAAAGGAGGGATGAGATCAACAAAGGACTATTTGGTATTTGACTTTGATTGTCACATTGATAAGATCAAGGATGCAACATCCCATGAAAACAAAGTGACAAATAAATCTTAGAAGGAGAACTCCACAAATCCAAATAAGGATGTACAGAAGGCCCTAAAACGGACTTACAGATGCATGAAATGAAAGCGAGTCCAGGCAGATCCAAAAAAGCAACCAAAGAGAATAAGAGTAATGGAGGATGACGTTATGCTAAAAGCAATGCAATCTACATGTTGTAAGCGTAGATGTATGCGATCCATTAACTTACATGACATCAAGGGCTATAGAGAACATGTCTAGCAAAGGAGAGGGAGTAGAAGAAATGAATACCTACTCATGAGGCTGTCTTGCTTTCTTGTAAATGACAAGAGAAGGCAAAGTTTAGGACAACAGATAAGGCCTCTTATAAATGGAAAAAGTATTTGCAATGATGCATATCGCATTATTACAAGATTATCGCATGGCACATATTGGAATTTGGCTAATAAAGCAAAGTATGCAGTAAATTTTAACATTCGTGGAAACATAGGAAGGCCCAAAACAAGAGCTTCAACGATTGTAGCAACAACAATTTTGAAAGACTACATTCATGAAAATGCTTTATTGCAACCCCATCTATTTGAAATGCATCTTTTGATAGGTTTGACAAAAAAAGAAGTATTTAACTCTTAGAGAAACAGAGAGGCAAAGAGGGCATGCTCCAGCACCTACAAGCAACTTTGAGAGTACAAGCAAACAATTGCAGGCGAGAGAATAAGAATGTACTCTTCTTTGCATTTTGGTTAATGCTAATCGCTCATAGAATCTTCAATGAGATTGAATTTGGGTTTTTGTTGGTTGGGCACACAAATGAGGATATTGATCAGGTATTTAGCACGGTCTCAAGAGAACTGAAACACAAGGACATGGAGACGATGGATGACTTGATAAGAAAATGCAGGAGGCAAGTTGGTGGCTGCAAGAAAGGTACATTATGCTCAATGGTTGAAAGGATGTATGATTCTAAGAGCTTTATTCTACCTTTCATACAAAAAGGTGGTGATGCCCTGATCAGTCATGGCACTCCACACTATATTCGCTTTTTCTTAAAGGATGAAAAACCAGTGATGCAGTGGCAACACTATTCTCTTGATACAAAATGGGAACTTAAAGAACGCTACTATCTCTTAACTTCAATTCCGAGCAAAGAAATGCATCCAACATGGTCTCCTATAAAAGAATTCAGTGAGAAATCCAAAGGTGAAATAGAAGGCTTAAAAGCTTTTATTACATACAAAGAGGAAATGCTCCGGAGATTTCTTGATTGGAAGCCCTCTTGGAAGGGACACACTTAACTAGCAAGACCTACCAATTGATAAAGGACCTTACAAAAAGCGAGAAGACTCCTGATCATCCTAGACCCCATGACAGCCTGTAGTCTCTTAAATTTTCACCACTCGAATCACATCCCCAAAAGGGACCGCGTACATGGCTGTCAGTCTCACTAGTGTATCAAAAAGCCACCCCTTCATCGGGTGATCCTAGAAGTGTGCTTGGAAGCATTGTCTCTCTAGCCTAGCTAAGGCTTCCTGTCCTAGTGTGAGTCGTGCCCTAGCTACACGTGTCACGTGAAGATAGACCCTGCAAAAACTACTCAAAGATATGTATAAGTCTATACTATCTCCATTGAATCCCCTTGATACGTGAAGGTGTGCTCCTAAAGTACTCTCGTGAGTTGTTG
Source organism: Dipteris shenzhenensis (assembly GCF_047967505.1). NCBI lineage: Eukaryota > Viridiplantae > Streptophyta > Polypodiopsida > Gleicheniales > Dipteridaceae > Dipteris > Dipteris shenzhenensis. The sequence goes on from NC_141625.1 coordinate 8,250,568, forward strand.
AAAATCATAATCTTGGTCTTGCCAAGGTTAACCGTCAGGTCTCTATCTCTACAAAATACCTCTACAGCCTCAAGATGTTGTTGTAAACCTGCTACAGAGGAGGAGATGAGAGCTATGTCATCTGCATATAGTAGGGTCTGTATCATCAAATCTGCAAGTAGGGATCCCTCTCCTCCCAAGTGATCAATGAATGCCATAATCTTGTCAATGTAGAACCCAAATAGGGTTGGGGAGAGTGGGCATCCTTCCTTCACCTTGATCATGCTGTCGACCCGATCTGACAGACCTCTAGGTGCACGTACCCTCCTGCCGATAGACTCATATAGGCTCGTCACACCCCAGATCATGTCCTTTGGTATATGCATGTCTTGAAGCCTTTGTATCAATCGAGATTGTGGGATTGTGTCAAAAGCCTTCCGAAAGTCTATGAAGCAAGCATTTATCTAGAATCTGGACTTCGCCACCTTAATGACTGCCCGTAAGGTAAAAATGTGATCCATGGTGGAGTGCTCTCTTGTTGGAAACCTGCTTGTCCCAGCGCTCTTTGCCCATATGCCTCAGTATAGGAACCGATCTGTCACTCTAAGATTGATCTATATGTCTTGGCTAGTGTATGCCCTATCATAAGTGTGTGGTAGTTTCCCATATCCATTGGGTCTCTTGCTTTGTGTATCGGCACAATGGTAGTGGTGCTCCAAGCAGGAGGGAAGCCATAACATACCGCATAGTTAAACATTTATGCTAGGATTGGAGCTAGAGGATTGGAGCCAATACCTCAAGGCCATGTGCAAAGTATTTTGTCCTCAACCCCTCATGGTCCATGGCTTTTTGGTTGTGAAGCTGACGTAACACAGCCTGTACATTGTATGCAGTGAACAAAGAGGACGTGGTGGGCTTGGGTAATGAAGACAAGTCCGGTGGTGTCTGCATCAGGACATCATAGAGTGAGGTCGCATAGGTGTCTCAAAATCCTAGATCAATGATAGGCATGGATGACTTACCTTCATAGACAAGTCCCCATGCAAAGGTGGGATCCCCCTCTCGAAAAGACCTGATCACCTCATCCATCCGATGTGAGAGAAAAGCTCGTCTCTTCCTACGAGTTACTCAACGTAGCATCTGTTGTACCTCAGTCCTCGTAAGATGCCCCAAGGCTTGCTCCTGTATGACATAGGATCTCATCTCTCGGCACTCATTATCAAACCATGGGTTTTGGGGCATCTTTCCTGCAAGGGAGCATGAGGTGGATTGGGATTTGGGGAAAGATCTGACTGTAGCATCTTGAACCACTAATACTATAGTGTTTGAGGCATGGGCAAAGACCTGCATAGTCCTCAAGAAAGTCTGGTAGCTGATGGGCTAGGTGACTCATGTATACTATGTCAAGGGCATGGTCAAAGTATACATGGACCTAATTGGAGGCTGGTGGACTCTGCCCAATTGCTAGCTTGGGGGTCAAAATGTTGCAAGTCAGATAGGAAATGGTCATAACCTAGTGGGGGGGTGGGCACAGTGAGATCGTGTACATGTGACACAAAAGTTGGGGATCCCAAGAGGTAGTCCACTATACTCGATCCCCCTCCATGTGGGAAACAAGTGAGCCCCCTAACAACGGCCATCTGAGAAGATCGTTTTACATTATCAAATTATTAGATTGTGAATTTCTCTCATATCTAGTAGATGTCGACCATATGTAGTAACATTTGGTGCATCATCTAATCATCTTGTAATCCCAAGCTCTACTGGATGTATCTCCGGCACTCTGAGGTGATCAACCTCAAAGTCAAATAAACACAACTGTCTATCCTCGTACATGCATTGAAGTCACCCAAAAGTATGATTTCCCCTAGTCTAGAGAACTCCAAAATATCATCAAATATCGTCTCATGTGGGTTATGGCCCTGTGTGGCAACCTCATGTGCGTACGATGATGTAGAGAGAGAGAGAGAGAGAGAGAGAGAGAGATAGAGGCAAAGAAAATTGTATATAGCAAGGGAAAACACCCAAAAGAGGGATGAAGTATAGCTCCAAGTGATGATGTGAAGGGAGTGGAGGAATCCTATAAATCGGGCAAAGGTGGACACTGACATCAGCCGACTGTCTAGTGAGCTGAGTTGGCTCAACCCCAACGGTCTATAAAAGGGGCTAGAGGGCACAAATGGGCAGCCTAATGGCTGGTCGACAAGCCTCTCCACTGGTAGATATTTCCCTACCTCCATCCCTATACCCTAGCTCTCTTCTCTCCCTAATCTAAGGTGAAAGGGGGCAAGAACACACACAATAAGAGCCCTCTCTCACTAGATTCACACTTGAGATGCCCTTAACTCTAACACCCTCTCTACAACTCATGGTGTACAATGATCTAAAAGAGCTGGTCGATGAAGATGCCACCATAGAATCTCTAGTAGGAAATGTCCTGGAAGATAGCTCTAATGCACCTATTACCTCGAAGAAATATCACCAAATGCTCCAAAGAAGTCGTGTGTTTTGTAATATCCCAAGACAATCGCTATGGGTCCCCAATGGAGGAAGGTGAATTGGGGAACACACCACGTCCAGTAACCTCTAAGTGAACTCATCACATATAGAAATCCTATACAATGAACTCGAGCTCCTCATTCCATAGTCCTTGCCGTCGGAAACAATGAACCCTGATCACATCTTGTCCATAGCTCCACACTATCTCCTATGCTTGTCACATTGTCAACTGAATAGGGTCAGAAGCAACCCATCCTCCCTCCTACATGCCTCTTTGGCTGTGACCCATGGGGGGGACTTCTTACTGTCAAAAAGCTGCTATTATCTTGCGATCCAAGGCAATCTTTGCTACAGATGGCTTAGTGCGTCCTAAGTTGTCAGAGTCCATCGATGAGTCTTCATCCTAAGACTTACCCTTGGACTTGTAGTCCTTCACCAAATGGCCTCTTTTGCGACACTCATAACACCTACTCCTATTTTTCTTGCTCTTCTCCTTTGTGGTCTAGTCACCTCTTGTTGCTCTTTGATCCATCGCAGTAGTCTCTCCCTATGCCGGTGCATCTCCATCAGATAGAGCCCAATACAGACCTAGTCATGGAAATGGATCAGTCGTGATAGTGGAGCGCAGCTACTCCCCTCTAGGTACAGACAGTGGTAACGTCCCGTATCTCATAATAGGCTAGGTAAATACAAATAAAATGCTCCTCTATGTCAACCGTCCCCATTGTACATAGCATGCAAATCCTTTGCTTTGTGGGTATACCTGTAGCTCTCCTTGCCTCAATCCTCAGTTGATGGGGCGAAACTTGCAACTATCTTATGGCAATCTATAACTCACCACTCATCATGTTGGATGAGGCCCCTGCTATTGCCTACACCAACTATGTGCAATAGCACTAAAAACCTTATGCCAATTGATGCCGAGGGTCCACTCTCCTTCTTGATTGTCTCTCTCCCCCTCCCCCTCTCTCCCTCTGCTCAAGTTGTCTCTCCCTCCCCCTATCTCCTTGACCTAAGCCCACCCTCCTCCCTCACAGCAGCTTGATGGAGTCAATCATCTCTTTCAGGAGTTCTTGAAGAGGCTAGTACATGATGAGGCATTCAGCCTGCATGGAGGAGTGGAGAGTCCAAGGAGAGAGCGCAAGGAAAAAGAGTGAAGAGGGAGCTAGAATTGAGAGAGGGGAAGATGTAGGCCCTAGGGAATAGAGAAATGTAGAAGAGAAAGGGATCAAAGTGAAGAGGGAGGTTACAAATGTAGAAGAGGAAGGTAAAATTGAGGGAGCGGTGAAGAGATGCAAGCCCAAGGGAGATATTTTTTCCATGCGAGATTATAGAAGGAGCTAGAAGTAGGGACACCAAAAGCAACGTATGATTTTTTGCAAAGCTTTGCTTAATTCTCATCCACAAGTAAATTATATTAATATGTAAAAGTAACTTACCTTAATTTGTCAATGGGGGAGGGAACATGAATAAATTAATAGGAATTTGCATTTTTTGAACATCTTGGGGACATACTAGTGTGAAAAGTATATACAATGTAATATGTGTGTGTGTATTCAAACCAACTCAAATTTTAAACTAAGGACATTAAATGACATTAATACTAAATTGACAACTAGGTTGAGTTGTAAAAAAGTGTTGAGTTTACAGAGCTTTCCTCATTATTCTATATCCTATATTTGCATATGCACTCGCAAATGGTATTTGAAGTCCTATCCACTTGGATGGTTATGGAAAGCACCCATCTTGTGAACTCATTTCTCGAAATAAGTATTGCCTTTTACCATTTTCCTAAATGTGGGTTTGGTACCTTTGTTGGCCATCTTAGAATATTAAGTGGTTCACTATTTTAATCTCTTATTGGATATGCCCTTGCAAATGGATGGTTATAGAAACCACCATCTTGTGAACTTGTTTCTTGAAATAAAAATTGCCTTTAAGCAATTTCTATATGTGGGTTTTGTAGCTTTGTTGGCCATCTTAGAATATTAAGTGGTGCTTTAAATATTTTGATCTCTAATTTTGACAAACAAAGCTTTTTGAACTCTATAAATCAAAATTAATGGTTTCTATCATCCATTTATGAATTTAAAAGATTTTGACTGTATAATTTTAAGAGTTTTTAAAACAAAGAGGAAAGCGAAAAATGGCTTTATGAATGGTGTAGAAGCTTCTATTATTTTTGGAAACTTGAAGGGAAATATTATGAACCTTGAATATGTGCAACAAATGTAAGGTCTCATTTGAGTTATGGTTCACCCATCAGTAAAGGTGTACTTCTGGGGCATTTTAACCCTCTGTTCTTATCCCATTAAGAAAGCAATCATTATGTTGTCATTCCTCCCACCTAGCAAAAGCTAACTGATATTAGTATTTTTCCCTTGTCTAAAACACCCCACACATGGATCAAGATTATCGTCACAATCATGGAGCCCAATGTCCATAGCACCACAGCTAGATCATGAGGCATTAAAATATATCAATGTTATCTAGCTCTTTGAGAAGCATTGGACTTTGTCTGATTATGCATTGTACAAATTCATCCCATGACACCATATCAACCCACATCTAGACTCAACAGCCCTAACTAGGAAAACGTGAAGATGCATGTGCATTCATAGTAGGGGTATTTCTAGTTTCCAAAATACACCTACTATAAGGCATAGCTAGGACTTTTTTTGGGGGAGGAAAAGCTTTTTAGCTTTTTATATAAGGGGCTGGTTAGGCCCCAAAGAAAAGGATGAGTACAAAAATTGTCTCTAACAAAAGCAAGCACGCACTTGTGATGGCCAACGCTACGATGAACATGGATCATGTTGATAGGTGAATACCTACCAGTAGTAGGTTACAGCTTACCATTGGGCTTCTGGACCCCAGAAGCCACCCAAAATCCCTAAGAATGGCCTTCAATTGATATAAAGTTGATGATTCTAGTAATCTTTTTTCTACAATTTTATGACAACAAATAGAAGAGCGCACAGAAGCAACAAGCATCACAAGATGTAGAAAAAAACAAGTGCATAATGATAGTGCTCATTGCTAGCAATTTTTACTTCCTTGCTATGATGTTCTATACAACCCTTGTGCATAGGTGTCTTCCTTGAGCCTTTGATTTTTTTCTTGGTCATGCCATGTGCCCATTCTATTGACAAGCTTCCACAAGCCTTCTTTGCTTATTGGCTACCTCTGCCATGAGCTTGTCCACAAATTTCTCCTTGCAACTTGTGTTGCTTCTCAACCTCTACATGGCAAGAATGAACAGAAGGGAAAGAGTTATGTGGCTTTGATATCACATTGTTAGTTCAAGAGAGGAGGCACCATGGGATGACCAAGATGGGCTACCAATATCTCTTCCATATTTAATTCACATGCATTACTTATTGAGCATAAAATTCATTGAATATGGCATTAGCCTTAGTCCCAATGACCACTCAGCCATGCCATAGTCCATACATCCAACAACACTACACACTCTATGTCTATATCTATATCTATACACCTACACCACATTGGTCCTTTCCATTGACAACATCTTTGGTGTTGTATGCCCATACAATTTCTCCTTTGTTTCAAGGGACATCAACGTAAATTAAACTATTAATTAAACCATAACAACAAGATGTTCCAACTAGCGGGCTGGTTTAGGACAATCACATTAATCACGTGGGAAATAAACTTTTAGCCACACAAAGAACGTCAATTGAACTGTAACAAAACATAGTACATATTGTGCAAAAAAACTATTAAGTTTTGGGAACACAAAGAACATCAATTAAACAATAACAAAACACTCTAAATGCAATACATATTGTTGTTTAGTTTTAGTAGGTAAGTGATGCCACTGGGACATATATGGCTTGTCAATATGGCCCTTGCTCCTAAAGGGGACCCCTCAAAGGTCATATTGACTTTGGTTAATTCAAGCTAATCACATTATCACATTGATTAGCGTTCGACTTTGATCAATTCAAGCCAATCACATTATGCGAAATATATGCATAGTATACATACATGTGGCTTGGGTGTAGCAACATGTATACAATTAAGGATGCTTCTCCTTCAATTTAGGCTGCTTCTCCTTCAATTATATTGATTCTTCTTCAATAGTTGGATATGGGATATGTCTAAAAGTTTTTTTGATGTCTAGACATAGATGTTATTTTCCTTATAAGGCTACATAGGTAGAACTTCCTCCTTCAGTTATTTTGATTCTTCTTCAAGAGTTGGATATGGGATATGCCAAAGTATTTTTGATGTCTAGACATAGATATTGTTTTCCTTCTAAGGCTACATCGGCAGAACTTTCTTTTCAAAAGGACTTTTACACATATCCAACCATTGAAGAAAAATAGATTATGTATCTAGACATGAAAACACTTTGGACAAAGGTAACTCATGAGCCTTTTAGTTGTAGCCACTATGCTAGTTTTGTCTACTATTTATTTCTATCCCAACCATAGCATTGATTTTGGACAATCACATTAAGTGGTGTTTGATCTAAACCAGCTCAATGATATGTTGCTATTCCAACCACCAGGCCAGTTTATAACTCCAAGCTATTTTATTTTCAAAAAAAAATAAAGGGAGAAAGTTTAATATTTAAACTATTACAAAACAAATAATTTCAATGACCAGGCTAGTTTAGGACAATCTTATGATCTCCAAGATAGCCTAGCTTATTACTGTGACATTTACTAGCATGCATGGTATCAAGCATGTGTATTATGTGCTCATTAAACTTCTTGCATCCCATACATCTTCTATAGATGACCTCATTATTTGGAGGAAGTCTCATGTTATTGTGCCCAAATATTGTCAATCTAGAAATGACTTTCTCACTTATGCCATGTCTCCTTTTATTGCACTCTGTCAATGCCCACTGATTCCTTACATGATGGAGCTGCATCGTTTCCACTTTACAACTAATCGCTAGAGCCACATTGGTCCTTTTGATCGACAACATATTTTATGTTGTGTGCCCAAGCCGTTTCTTGTTTGTTTCAAGGGATACCAACGTAAATTGAACGATTAATTAAGCCATAACAATAAGATGTTCCCAATTAGCAGATGGTTCTAAACCTACTCGATGGGTTGTGGCATGTTATGAACATAAATTAAACTATAAAACATAGTTGTTTTAACCACTAGGTTGGTTTGGGATAACCACATTAATCAAGTGGGAAATAAAATTTTGAGCACACAAAGAACGTCAATTAAACTAGAACAAAACATATACATATTTTGTGAGAAAAGTATCAAGTTTTGGGACATAAAAAACATCAATTAAATAATAACAAAATAAAGTACATGCAACATATGTTATTGTTTATTTCTAGTAGGTAAATGATTATATTGAAACATATATGGCTTGTCAATATGGCCCTTGCTCCTAAAGGGGACCCTCAAGGGCTTTGATTAATCTAGGCCAATCACATTATCACATTAATTAGTATTTGACCTGAAATCATGAATTAACTATTGCAAAACACAACATAGGATGCAAAATATATTGCTTTGGCCCTATGCAAAACATAGCAGATGATGCGAAGTATACATACATTCGGCTTGGATGTAGCAATATGTATATAACTAATGATGGTTCCCCCTCAATTAAGGCTACTTCTCCTTCAACCCTCGTTCAGTTATTATGATTCTCCTTCAAGAGTTGGATATGGGATATGTCTAAAAGTGTTTTGACATCCAAACATAGATGCTATTTTTCTTCTAAGTCTACTTATGTGGAAATTTCTTTTCAAAAGGACTTTTACACATATCCAAGTGTTGAAGGAAGATGGATTATAGATTCTATGTCTAGAGGAAGGCTTTTAGACATAGGTAACTCATGAGCCTTCTAGTTGTAGCCCTATGCTAATTGTGTTTGTTGTTTATTTGTATCCCAACCATAGGGTTGATTCTGGACAATCACATTAGCTAGTGTTTGACCTAAACTAGCTCAATGATATATTCCTATTCAAACTATCGGGCCCGTTTAGGACCCCAAGCAAGTTCGTGTTTTGAACATATGCAAATGTGTTTTTTCTTTTTTTCTCCTTTTTTTAATATGAATTTATTGTTTTGCAAGAAGATAAAAGGTGGAAGTTCAAAATTAAACTATTACAAAATAACAATTTCAACCATCGGGCTAGTTTAGGACAACAACCTAGATTATGACAACATCATTTACTGACCTCCATTTTATCAAGCATGTCTATGATGTGCTCATCAAACTTCTTGTATCCCATCTATATTCTACATATTTATAAATAAGTTCTCCTTATTTGGAGAAACTTTGTCACTTAGGATGTCTCTCCTTTTCTTGCATTATGTTGATGCCCACAGACTCATATTAGGATGGAGCTACATTGATTCCACTCTATGATCAATCACTAGAGCCACATGGTTTCCATCCAAACAAATGAGTAGTGGGATCTAACCTTTTTGTTTGCTTGATTAAGATGATGCACAGACTACTGTTGAGACCTATATGTCTTCACAAGATATTGTGGACTCTCCCATCGTGAAGGTGCTAAGAGACTTCCAATTGTATTCAGGCTTGGAAAGCTATAAGAGTCTATGCATGGCCAAACTAGTGGTGTGTAGGGGCCTACTCAAGCTGGTGGTTGTGGTGGAGAATAACAAGCTCATCCATGGGGTGATTCCTATGCATGTCCAATCTAGGGAAGTGTAGCTGTTAACGTGTGCCAGTGGCCATGGTGGAGAAGAACAAGCTCAACATGCCTAAAAGCATTAGGGTGTGGGGGATACAACAAGGCTAGTTGGAGTTGGAGCAAATGTCAATCTCTCTATGAGAAGTTCATGCAAGTGTTTGATGAGAAGGCCTTCAATTGCACTGAGCATTTAGGGGAATATTATCTCTTTTTGTGCATGTAGCATGAAGCATGGAAGACAAGCTAGCATTGGATTCATTTTGAAAAATTGTTTTTCTTGATGCTTGGATAATTTGTTTGTGGCGAGCCTTTGCATGTAGCCAACAAGGCCACTCTGGCAGTGGTTGGTAATTAACTGCTAGCTTGGTGGAAGCTTAGCCATGACAAACGTGGCTGATGAGGGCCACCACAAGTGGGCAGTAATTCCCATAAAGGTAAATCATGAAGCCTAATCACCTCTAATCACTCATTACCTTTTTCTACAGTGTGACATTTTGTGTTCTTTTACAAATTTTCTTTTATGTTGTCATTGTATTATGTAACATTAAGTGTTGTTGGCATTAATATTTTCATTCATTATTCTCTTCAAAAGCATTCTATTAGTTAATGTTTTGCACTATAATGCCCATTTTTTAGCAATCCAGCAATAATTTCACCCTGTCGCAGAAGGAAAAAGTGTTCAGCATCATGCGGGGAGTCCAATAAATTCAAAACCTTCCATGGCACGTATGGAGCCTATTTGACCAAGGCCCAAAAAGTCAAAATCCACCATGGCAAGTATCCAGGTTTTGTCTTTTTTGGGGTCCCCACACGATGCTGAACACTTTTTGTTCTGTGCCACATCGAAAAAAATTCATTTAACCACTCCAATTCATGCTGAACTTGCTGATTTAGAAAACAATTCAAACTACACCAAGTGAGCCTAAACAACATCTATGGCCTAAGGGAGGGTTGAGATTGATCGCTTGGAGGAGGAACATAGAGCTCCCAATAGTGTCATTCACAAGATGGTCATATTGCAGGAGGAACTATGGGAAGGCCTTCAATATTATAAGAACCCACAGTTTGCAAAGTATGTTGCTGAAGGCTCCCACTATGCAAAGTGTCCAGCCCTTGTCCTAGAATCCTTGTCTAAATATAAAGTCCTTCAAAGATCTAGAACTTAATCTCCTGGAATCTTGGATATATATTACTCCGGACCTTTTTAGGGGCTGATCACCTCTGTAATACAATCGGCTTTTCAAATGAACTTGAGTTAAGTAGTAAATTGTGTTTGTATTTATCCATCCTTAGATACGATGGTGGTCTCTTTTCAAAACATAGAAGAGTAAAACTTGGTTGTATAGTACTGGGTAAATAACTTTAGGGGCTGACTATACATTTGGCTTTTCTATATAACTTCAATTTTAAAGTAATAATTCACCATTTATCTGTCCTTGGATATGATTGCTTCACTCAACTGGACTTTATAATTTGAAAATGTTGCATTTAGTTGAAAGGTTCTATTTTCTTATGACTGGTTCACTCAGTTGGAATTTATAATTTGAAAATGTTTTCCTGAGTCGGACTTTATAATTTGATGGACATTTTCCAATAATATAGTACGATTCTATAGCTTGCAATTCATTTAGGACTTATGGTCACCAGCCTAGTGGCTGAATTTTGATAATAGATGAAAAGAACTAGCCTAAAAGGGACTGTTTTATATAGCACTTTGCAATAATACGATCCATTTTAGGATAGCAAGGCGATAGTGCAGGATAACTGGTCACCAGGACAGTGGCTGGTTGCACACTAGGATATTAATTGCCACTGATGCGGTAGTTTGCTTCCATTATTACAAGATGAATGGCATGCAATTCATTCGTTTAGGATTTATGGCCACCCTAGATTTGTGGTCACAACTCGATGGTTGAAATTTGACAATAGTTAAAGAGAATTAGCCTAAAGGGCATGCCATAAACAAATGCATTTTCTAATATTTCACCAACGTGGTGGTTGAAATTTGACAATACTTAAAGAGAACTAGCCTATTTGTGGGAGCTATTTTCCTTGTGTGCAACCAAGGAAAATGCAATTGGATCACATGACCTGCAGTTAGATGACTAAAAACAAGCACAGTGGTTGTTTGGGATATACTAAAAACAACATTTGGGATTTACAAAAACAAGTGTGGTGGTTGTTTGGGACACATGATGAGGACCTAGGTGGCTTTTCTTACAACACATGATGAGGGTCCACATGGCCTATGGCCTACAGACTACACATTCATCGAGGAGATGTGCCCGCATCAATCCCCATGGAGAAACGGTCCAATATGACTAGATCTCAAGTCATTCACAGCTTTCCTACATAGGTCAAAGCCTATGTGTGTTTGGCAAATTGGCAACAATAAACATTCCTGTCTTTGAGTTTCCTGACATACCAAGGCTTTCAATACTCAAAGCTCCTTTGCCCAATTGAAATGTCAGGATCCTAATCCATAAAATTGAGATATAATCTATCTGATGACCCAACATACAGGCCCCCTTTTTGCACTCTATGAGGAAAACAAAACAAAATACAGTATGTGCAAAAATGCGGTCTAACTAAACTAATCAACCTATGGGAAAATAAAAAATTTTAACCCTTGGGCTGGTTTAATACAGTCATATATAATAAGGTACTAGCAAAACAAAACAATTGAACCACCACGTTGGTTTAGGACAGTCACACTTTCAAAGGACTTTCAACCACCGGGGTGGTTTAGAACACGATCACAATTTCAACCATCGGGCTAGTTTAGGATAGTCACTATTTCAACTACCAGGCTTGTTTAGCTTGACGGTCACAATTAGATAATAACAAGTATATTGCTTTCCATTTATGAATTTCACAATTAGAAAATAATAATATATTTCTTTTCATTTCTATACCAATATATTGTTTTTCATTTCTTTTTTTTTGTTCAACCACAATTTCAATCAGATACTACTGTTTGACTTGAAATAGCACCGGGTTAGCTTAGGACAATCACATTAAATCCAAACCATCCCGCTCTAGAAATTAAGTGATATATGACTCGAACAGTAGGAAGTTAAATTTAACTAATTTAAGTACTAAGAAACACAATAATATCAACCACTGAGCTAGTCAACAACTAATGTATGCTCAGCCACACTAGTGTTTGAGCTGAACCAGCCACGATTGCATGACGTTCCAACCACTGGGCTGGTTTAGTAAAATAACAATATATTGATGTTCAATTGTGAAACATATTTCTATTACTTTCTGTTCAAACACACTGGTTTAGGACAATCACATAATTGGTGTTTGAGCTAAACCAACCACGGTTGCATGATGTTCCAATCACTGGACTGGTTTAGGACAATCACATTAAGTCCACGCCAGCCTCGTTCTAGTGTTTGGCCTAAACCAGCCATGGTTGCATGAACACACTATTCAAAATTTTTGGACTTTCTCTCTTGGTTTGGACTTTTTTTTGGAGCATATCCTCTCCACTCAACTTCACTTAGTGAGCTAAAAAATTGGGTTTTTTAGAGCACTAAATGGGTCACTTATATAAAATATGGCCTTATTAGGCTAAAAAGTCAAGTGGTGACCTCTAATTTTTAAAAAAATGGCTCAGTGAAGCTATAATTCCCAAACTCGTGCATGGTGCCCCCATCCAATAAATATAATAATAATAATAGTAGTCTCCTAACTCAAGTTCAATTTTAACACTATGAAGTGAAAATATGACACCATATGAAAAGAGTTTGTTGAATTCAACATATAAGTGGTGTATAGATACACCTTTTTTTTTTTTTTAAAGAATTTGTTGAATTCAATATATAAGTGGTGTATAGATACACCCTTTTTTTGAAAAACAAACCATACAATAAATTATCTTATTGGTGGTGTATAGATACACCATTTGTATGGAAAAAAGCATACAAAACATTATCTTATGCATTTGAATCTCATTCAGAGTCATCAGATTCATGTAATGTATTTGCGCTTGATGGGTCAAGTCTTGCCAAATGATGTTTAATATGGACACGACTTGGATCAGGGATTGTGATACATTTTTCAACATTGTATCCATGCTTCTTTTTAAAACTTCGTGTCCACGATTTCCAGCAATTAATAATGCTACTGACTTCCACCTCTATTAATCCCTCATTATTTGGAACCCATTCACGTTTCTTTTGCAAGCATCCCTCATAGAGTTGTTTTATTGTATATCTTCTCGAGAGATTTTTCAATGGCTTTGGTTCATACCATAAAGCTGTAAATGTTATAGGAGTTCCCTTGTCATCCCTTTCTATCTTGGCAACCTTTGCAACCCAAATTGGGCCACCTTGGTCATCCAACTCTGAACCTGGATCAAATGGCCAAACTGCAACAAATAGACCCTCTTCAATCTCATTAGATGGTATAAACTCTTATAAGGGTTTGTCTCCCTTCCTGCCACAATATTTTCGAGGTAAAAGGCATTCCTTTGCTTTCTCCATATCTACTAACATATTTATATCCAAAGGAAAACTTGGTGACCTAGCTTGTTCCAGCCAAAAGGATTCACAGTATTCAATACTCATTAAGTTTTCTTGTCTTTCTAAAGATTGGATAAGTGCTTCAGTTGATTTAATTGTCTCCAAATTCTTAGTTGATTGCTCAGGCTATTTTTGCATCATACTTTGAAGATGTTTAATGAAGGCTTTCAAGCCTTTCATTTCATTTATGTCAAGTGATTTGTTTTTTGCAAGAACAAATCTAGTTTCCTCTAATGGAATTATTCGTCGTAATAAAGCATATGACTCACTCCATAAATGATCTCCATCTACTGATTAGTGCTTCCATTGCATCACTGGAATATTGTTATGCATGTGAAACCGAAAGTAGTGTGAATTTGTGTATCCTATTAGGACATCATCTCCTGTTTGTAAGTGTGGCTCTATGAATGCTCTCCAATCTACCATCCTCTCTAAGATAGCCACTTGTGATTCTTCCTTGCGAGAACCTCCAATTTTTTTCCCAATTCGAAATAGCATATCCTCCATTGTCAAAACATCCATTGCCTTCAACTCACCAAAGATAACACTGAAGATTTGATCTATGTCTTCATGTGTATGGCTGACAAGAAGAAAGCCAACTTCCACTTCTTCAAATATTTTCAAACCAACCAGCATAGAGCATAAAGCAAATCTATATTTATTCTTATTCTCTCTCCAACAATTATCATCTTGTATTCGCAATGTGTTAGGCAAACATCCGTGAGCATCTTTGACCTTTCTTATTGCTTTCATGATTGATGCAACAACCTAGTTACTATCATGGTCATGCAAACTATCAATCCATACATCACAAAAGATTCAATATCCATGTACTAATACTCCACACAAGTGTGTTTTTAGTCCACGTTTGCCCTCCAATGCCGGTGGGATATGTCTATATTGTGGCAAAGTGGTTGTATTCTAGTCCATGCCATCAATGGTGATGCACATGGACTTATCGACATGTGAAATAGCTTCCTCTCTCCAAGAAGCATACAACTTTCGAGCATCCTGCACATGATGTAAATAAATTGATCGCCATTTAATATATCTTCCTCACTGCTGCTCACATTTACTATGTTCAATGGCATTTTTTAATTCATCACATGTCTTACATTTTGACATCCTTTGCTTTGATGGTGTCTTGACATGGCAAAAATCTCTATGCCAAATTTTGTACAAGGTTGATCGTGAAATCATGCTCTCGTCTCTGTCTTGTAAAGTTTTATTGACAGTTTCTAGGACGACCTTCTTTGTCATTCCCAAAGGAAGATGTTGTTGGCATTCAACACGTCCATCTCGCATTGTTTGTTGAAGATGAGGCTGTGGTAATGCATGGTCTTGGAGAACTTGCTTTAATGTTGCAGTTGCATTTATAGTGCTTCCATGGCATTTAAGCTTGTAGGTATTTCCATGAATTGTATGAATAACTTTTTCTTTCACCTCTGCCTAGATGGTCCAGTATGTGCCATGTGATAGTCCAGTTAACCATCGATATCCTCGATTGCAAATGGGTCTCCCATTAACCATGGGTTTCAATCTAGGTTTACAATGTCTTGTGCTCAAATCTTGATTAGTGCCTTGATGAAGAAAGCATGAAAACTCTTAAAGAAGATAGTTATGTCTATTAGGCACTGTCTTACTCCAAATACCAAGGCGTATGGCTACACAATCATCTTTCCCAACTTTTCTAATGCAAAGCCTCTTGCAACAAACTCGCATAAGCATCCTTTCCATATTCTCCTTGGATAACATCACATGTCTCTTTGGTTCTGGAATTGATGCCATGATTCTTCGCCTCTTCACACTCACATACTTTCTTTTTGTAAATAGTGTCTTGCGTTTTCTAGTTGTAAGACCATCAAACCTCGAATCCATTTCCCTTGAATCTTCATCTTTATAATCAAATGCTGTGTGGGCTTGAGAATTATTTGATACCTTATAATATCTTAGAAATGGCAATCTGGTAGACATGTTCATTGATGTCAATTTGTTTCCAATGCCTCTTGAATTTTGTCATTGAACTGTTTCTCCTTCGTAACTCAAGATTCTCCCATCTATATTCTCTGGCATGCTAGCAACAATATTACAAACAACATGACAAGTCTCAGATTCTCTGCCCCTTTTGCCTTGTGTTCGAGTGGTAACATCATATCATTGTCACTAATATCATCAATTCTTGTTATTGCATCACTTATCCCATCAATCTTTGCGTGTATTTTTCTTTGTCGTCCCATCTTATTATTCTCAACACAAGACAGGTCTTCTATATCAAACATGACCAATGCATTTATGCCAGATATCAATATCTGCAACTACACCGGTCCCATGTGCAAACATCGTTGCACTCAATTTAGGCATGTCCGCATCCAACCCGCATCCAACGTAAACATCCTGCCCTTCTTCTTTCCTTTTGCTATCAAGCGACCGTTATTTTTCATATCCTCAACAAAGCATCCATCAGGATTAAATCTGACCTGCAAGCCCTGCTCAACCATTTGACCAACAAAAACCAGGTTCTTGGTGATGTTCGGGACATGAAATACATCAAACAGGTATTTCTTTTTCCCATCCAACATAGACAAAGAAATTTTACCAATCTGCATAATAGGATGTGTAGTATCATGACCAGTCTCCACAAATCCTGGTCTTTCCATTTTCCTTGCATCCTGCATCCATTCTGCATAACCTGTCATGTGGTTTGATGCACGTGAGTCAACATACCACACATCATTGCTTTCTTCTGCACCTGTCACAGAATTGGTCATGTGCTGTACCACAAACAGATGCTCATTTCTATCATCACCCTGTCTACTAGAAGATGCATAATTCCCTTGCTGCAATTTTCCATTCATGATGTCATTCTGCTTTTTGTAGCAGTCTTTAGCCATATGACCCATTTTACCACAATAGTAGCATTCAACATTGCTATCTGCATTTTGACCTCTCTGCCATCCACCACGGCCTCTTTGGCTCCCCCTTCCTCTAGAGTTACCACGTCCTCCTCCATAGGACTGGTTTTCTTGAGTTTTCTGCATATTCTTATTTCTACCATGGCTCCAGATTGGCCTCCTCTACCTCTTCCTCTACCTCTTCCAGCATTTGAGTAGAAGACAGTTTCTTTTGAAGTTCCTCCTAAAGAAGATGCACCACCATTTCTCTACTCTTCAGAAATTAGAAGAGCAAACAACTCCTCAAAATCAGGAAATTTTTCACGGATGGCAATGGATGTCTGAAACTATGCATAATCCTTTCCTAGACCATTCAAGGTCACAGAAACTAAATCATCATCTTCCACTGGCGACCCAATGGAAGCAAGTGCATCTGCAATTTTCTTCACCTTCATGTGGTAGTCATTGATGCTCATATTTTCTCTCTACACATTGTGCAACTCCTACTTGAGCTGCATTTTCTTGGCTTCCGTATTTGTGCTATACATTTTTGCCAAAGTATCCCATGCCTTCTTTGGCGTACTTGCATCCTGAATATGCACAATCATAGAATCCGAAATACTGATAGACAGCCAATACATAGCTTTTCTGGCTCTCTCATGCCATCCTTTAAATGCATGCATTTCCTATTGATTGGGAACATTAGGAAGAACTGGTTCTTCTTCATTTCCTATAATGAACTCCCAATAGCCTTTTCCCATAAGGAAATTCATCATTCTAAACTTCCATGCTTGGAAGTTGTTCTTGTCAAGCTTTTTAGTGACAATCTGTGAAAGAGAATCAGACGCCATTATAGAACACTGCAAAATATTCTGTCACTGCAAAAAACATAGCTTCTGCCTCACACGAGCAAATATGCAAAATTGATGAAAGTGGTATTTGACCACACAATCACTTCCTAGTGATGATTTTGCATCAACATGCAATAAGGATGATTCTGTAACTCCCAGTATCTCTATGCACAGGCATACGATGCAATTTCTATGGCAACTTTTCACTGACCTGCAGAGCAGTGGTCGCACAGCAAAAATAGGGCCTTTTTTTGAGTGCCTGCGAAGAACTTCCACCTTCAAAACGGGCCCCGAAATGGCCTCGAATCTGAAAAATAAAGTCACACCGCGAAGGGCATCTCAATCTAAGACAGTGCACTCTTGCACTTTCGGTTGTGCTACCTGCAGAGATTTGCTCCCAAACTCAAAAAAGGAAAGCAACACTAGTCCTCTTACTAGGACACCGCGAACTTGGTTGTCTTTCTTGAGCTCCTTACCATGAACCAGGATTTGATACCATGTGAAGATAGTGGGAGAGAGGGAAGAAGTCTCACTTGCGGCTTTCTCACATACACAATGGGGGAATACACACAAAGGTGGAGGCTGAAAATAGTTTTCCTCTTCTTAGTTGTGAAAGCCAAAAGAACTCTAGTACAAAGAAATAGAAGAACCCTATATGTGGGTCTCAACCAAACTCAGCTAACTAAGGTGGCATACTAACTGAGCCACAAACTAGAGTACATAAGGATAGCTGTCATACAGCTGTTATTCATGGGCGGTGTACCAACCGCATCTGTAGCTAACAAGTCAATGACATAAATGCACAACAGTCACCCTGGCATATCACGAGTGGAGCTCAATATCTCAACAACATGGAGGTGCATGTAGATACTCTTTCAAGAAGATTACATCAAAGATCTTGGGACGGCGCCAATCAAGTTGTGGATCCAACTTGCTTATCCCAATTCTCATTAATTTGACCCTGATGGAGGTTGGTAGGGAAGTTGTCCAGGGTCCATCCACCTCAAGTTTTCATATCAGGATATTTGCTCCAAATTTCCTTGATGGGGTTACTGGGAAGTGGTATCTCATCAAAATCATACCCACCATTGGAATTTGGCATGGGAGTACAAATTGGATTATCCGGATCCTGATATCCAAAATCAAATACTATGTCATTTTTTGCTGATGGCAAGACAAGTAGTGTCAGAGGTGATGATGGTGTAGGGAGAGAATCTAGGGACATGGGGGAGAAATATGGAAGAGTATTAGTTGTGGAGGGGGGAGCAGAGGGGAGGGGGGGAGAACTGGGAAAATGGTATGAGCAGGCTGGTAATCCTCGAGGGTAGGATTAGCAAGGGAAGGGAATAAGCTAGGTGTGAGGGGCTCGTAAGTTTGTTACTATTGGATTAGTTGAAAATGGGGAGAGGCATGAGCAAAGAGACGACGAAAGGAATAGATGTTAGGATGGAGCTTGGGGAAGGTTAAGAGGGTGGTAGCAGCAAGGGGAAGTGAGGTTGTGAAGTTGGCAGAGAGAGTGGTTAGATATGGGAAGTTGAATGTGAGATAGGCCTTGTCATCTTCCAACATTCTTTTTGCTAGTGTGATGGGATCATTAGGTACAATAAGGGTGGGATGTCGATTATGTCATGCCTTGCAAATAATAGTGATGGCCTTTGTATAAATGGCAACAAACTAGCAATAGCCCTGAGGGGAGGACTATTCATGAGGCATACATATGCAATGAAAGAATCCATCCTGAGTGCTATAAACCTGGCATCTGTAGACAGGCAGAATATATTTTTCTCATCTTCAGACAAGTCTTGGCAAATTATGCATGGAGAGTTTTGTCCCTATGGAACGTTCCCATTTAATTGTTGAATGAGTGGATGAGATCCTGACTTGGAGTTGCCTCCATTGGATAAGCACTCGTGCATTGAGGTGATTTTCCACTTGTAGAGCGGCCACAGGCTCTTGGTATACCACCATTGTGCATTGTAGTGGGACTTCATTGGTGTTGTCTTCCAGTGCCTCATTTTTGTACACTAGCAATTGGAGTTAAAGCTTGGAGATGATTATCTTTTGGGATTTCATCTCATCCATTTTTTCTTTATATTTATGGTAGATGGATGTATATACCTCCTTAAGCTTTCTTATTTGCAAGGTGACCTTCGCCTGTTGAGGAATGTCTTCAGTGGTATTAGACCATTGGTCCAAGACTTGTGCTTGTGAAGTGTTGGCCTCTGTAGCGATAGCAAGTTGGTCCTATAAAATTCTACAGTCCCTTGTAAGCTCTTCAATGTTGAACATGCGTGTTGCCAAAGACTATTGCATGTCTTCAAGCTTGTCTTAGTAATCCTGGAGCTCTTCTTCTTTGTGGGTTAGAGTGAGTTGATCTTGTGATGCTGAGATGTGTGGAGGTCAAGGAGTTATAGTAGGTCTGTAGGATTGCCATAGCTTGTACTACTGCTGTCAGCTGTATTTGGATTTGGTGGAGGTTGGAGGTCACATCTCTCACTGCCTTCTCTTGAGCTTGGAGAACTTGGTTCATGCACACTTCTTCAATCTCCTTCTCATCTATTTGCACACCCGAAGTGCCTTAACCTCTATGGCGATTGCTTGGAATTGGTCTTTGATTGCTGTTGTAGTCTGTCTATCCAATTCTTGTGCATGTTCCTGAGAGTGCTCTCAACGGAAGCAAGAATGGAAGAAGGAGAGAGAGAGACAGAGAGCCACACAAGTTTTGGTGGGTGCAGAACCACCCTAATCTTCTTTTTCATTCATTTATATGTGTGTTTAAGTATTGTACATAACTGGAGTTAAGGCACAGTGACCTTTAACCCCCACAACCTCCCACTTAAAGGACAATGTGCCTTTAAGGGAGAATAACCAGTGAGCATACTATCCAATGCCCATCAATACACGACAATACTCAAACCGCTGACTAGGTAGACTCTTCGTCAGCATATCTGCAGGGTTATCATCTGTATGAACCTTCACAAGCTCTATGCGCTTGTCCTCAAGTACCTCCCTGATGAAATGGTACCTGACCTCAATGTGTTTGGTCTTTGCATGAAAGACCGGATTCCGTGCTAGCTGAATAGCACTCATGGAATCACTATGCAATGTCGGTACACCTGTATGAATCCCCAAATCTCCCACTAGCCGATCAAGCCATATAGCCTCCTTGCAACCCTCTGTGGCTGCAACATACTCAGCCTCTGTGGTAGACAAAGCCACGCACTTCTGTGCACGAGACATCCATGACACTACACCACCTGCAAAGGTGAACACATAACCAGAAGTGGATCTCCTACTATCCACATGCCCTGCATAGTCTGAATCTGTGTACCCAAGTACACGCATGTCTCCTTTACCAAAGCAAATGCACATCTCCTTGGTACCCTTCATGTACCTCATGATGCACTTAACTGCCTCCCAATGCCTCTTTCCTGGATTAGCCATATACCGGCTAACAACTCCCACTGCAAATGCAATGTCTGGTCTAGTAGCTATCATAGCATACATAAGACTCCCAACTGCTGATGCATAAGGAACCTTGGCCATCATGGCCCTCTCCTCATCTGATTTGGGACTATCTGTATGACTCAGTTTCACATATGGAGGCAATGGAGTACTCACTGCCTTCCCCCCCTCCATATTGAAACGCTGTAATACTTTTGTAACATACGCTTTTTGTGAAAGCCAAAGGAGTTTCCTACTCCGATCACGCGTGATGCGCATACCAAGAATATGACCTGCAAATCCCAAATCCTTCATATCAAAGGCCTCATGCAACTTGGCCTTTAATGCATCTAGCTCATAAGTATTCTTGCTAGCCAATAGCATATCATCCACATATAGTGCCAGGATTATCAGGCTACTATCCTTAGCCCTTTTAGTGTAGAGGCAGTGATCAATTTCACTCCTTCTAAAACCCTGGGACCGAATGAAAGCATCAAACTTCTGATACCATTCTCTAGGTGCTTGCTTAAGACCATAGAGACTCTTTTTCAGCTTGCAAACTAAATGCTCTTTGCCCTTTTCTTCAAAGCCTTCCGGCTGCACCATGTAGATGTCCTCATGCAAATCCCCATGCAAGAAAGCTGTCTTGACATCCATTTGCATAAGCTCCATATCCTCTGATGCCACTAGTCCAAGCATGCACCTAAGTGTGGTCATCTTCACAACCGGAGAGAATATCTCATCAAAGTCCACACCCTTCTCTTGCTTGAACCCTTTAGCAACCAAACGGGCCTTGTACCTAGGCACATCATCACCTGTGACCTTCATTTTGTAGACCCATTTACATGGCAATGCTTTCTTTCCATGTGGCAAAGAAACCAAGTCCCAAGTCTTATTCTTCATAAGTGAACTCATCTCTGATTGCATAGCATACTCCCACTTGCATTGATCCTCACGCATCATAGCCTCTCTGTAGCAAGAAGGCTCCCCGCAATCAGTAAGCATCACATAGTCTACCCCTGGAACAAACCTATCAGGCGGTCTAGACACTCTAGATGATCTTCTCAAGGGCATTTCAGCTTGCTGTCCCACTTGCATATCAGCCACATTTGGCTCATCATTTCCACCAATAGATGATCCATCATCTACCCTTGATTGTATACCTGTGGGAGTACTTGGTGGTACCATTTCTTGCACATTTGGTGCATGGACAGCTTGCTGTCTATCAACATATGCAGGTGGATTCACATCCTGGAAAGTGATTCTCCACATTTCCACATCCCTCATGGGTGCCTTATGCATCTTCTTCTCATTGAAGACCACATCATGGCTGCGTATGATCTTCTTTCCTTCTGGATCCCAGAGACGATAGCCCATCTCTCCACTTTCACCATAACCTAGAAAGATGCATTTCCTAGACTTAGGATCTAGCTTCTTTCGAAGCTCTTTTGGCACATGTGCATATGCCTCACACCCAAATATACGCAAATGAGAGTAAGAGGGCTTCTTGCCACTCCATGCCTCTTCAGGAATACCACCATCCAAACTCTTACTAGGTGATCTATTGATCACATGCACTGCAGTCTTCATTGCCTCAGCCCAAAAACCACTAGAAAGACTTGCATTGGAAAGCATGCATTGCAACCTTTCTTGAATGGTACGATTCATCTTTTCTGCAACTGGATTTTGCTCTGGAGTACGAGGGGATGTGAGCTCCCTCTTAATCCCACGTGTATCACAGAAATGCTGAAAGTCATGAGAGAGATACTCTCCACCATTGTCAGTCCGTAGACATTTAAGCGTTCTAGCTGACTGATTCTCAACCAAGGCCAGCCATTTCTGAAATACCTGGAACACATCACTCTTCCGAGCTATAGCATAAGCCCACACTTTCCTAGTTGCATCATCAATGAATGTCACATAGTATTCAGCCCCGCCTAATGACCGTGTAGGCATGGGACCACATACGTCTGAATGCACCAAATCAAGCATTTCAAACTCTTTCTTTCCCCTTCTTTTATGGGCTGATTTAGTCTGCTTCCCATAGAGACAGTGCTCACAAAATTCAAAATCAGAGAAACTCAAAAGCGGTACATAACCCAAACGGCATAAGAGTTTCATTCCATTCTAGCTCATGTGCCCCAACCTGCAATGCCACAGAGAAGTGCTTGGCTGCTCGGTTATTGCAACAACATGATTAAATACCCCTGATACATGTAAGGGATACAAAGTCCCACACTTGGCACCCCTGGCCAAAAGCATAGAGCCCTTCTGAATTTTCCAACTCTGAAAGCCAAAAGTGGTGTGAAAACCAGCATCATCTAGCTGACCCACTAAAATAAGACTCTTGGTCAGCTTAGGCACATGTCTCACATGTTTCAAAACAAATGCAGACCCATTTGCAAAAGAAAACTTTATGTCACCTGCTCCCACTATGTCACATGCATAGTCATTTTCAAGATGCACACAACCTGTCTTTCCACTATCATAAGTGGAGAACCATTCCCTATGGGGAGTAACATGGAATGAAGCACCAGAATCCAAAATCCAATCCTGGGAATATGCATCATCTGAAGTGGTAAGCAACTCTGCAGATAAACTAGACATGAAGAGAACATCATTGTCACTATCACGTGTGACTGCATTGATCTCCTCGATCTTCACTTTTCCTTTGTCCTCCCTTGGACTCTATTCCTTTTGATTTGCACCCCAATTTGCATTCTTTTTCTTATCCTTTTGCTCTCTTTTCAGCTTGTAGCAATCCTTTTTCATATGGCCCTTCTTGCCACAATGGTAACACTCAATGTTCCGTGCCCTGGATTTGCTACGAGACTTCCCTCTTTCTTGGGACTTCCCCCTGAACTGTGATCTGCCCCTTTGCACATTTAAGGCTGCATCCTGCTTGTTGCCATCCATAGACTTCCGTCTAATCTCCTCGGCCAACAAGCTACCCACAACATCATCAAATTTCAGTACTCCACCAGGTGCAGAGTTACTGACAGCTGTACAGAAGGTATCCCATGAGGATGGCAATGAACATAAGAGAAATATTGCCTTAGTCTCCGCATCAAAATTCATTTTCTGAGCCTGAAGCTGGCTGAAAATAATATTGAATTCATTCAAGTGAGAAGCAATGGAGACCCCTTCCTTCATGTGCAGCTCAAACAACCTCTTCATGAGGTAAACTTTATTAGAGGCACTTTCCTTTTCATAAGTGGCACACAATTTCTTCCACAAATCTTCCGTAGTCTGCTCATTTACTACTGTGAAATAAACTGACTCTGCAAGATGAAGTCTAATAGTAGACTTTGCTAATGCATCCAACTCATTCCAATCATCCTCAGACATATTTGCAGGCTTAGCTTCAATCCCTGCCAAGGGTTTAATCTGCTTCTTTTGAATAAGCACATCCCTTATCTGTTCTTTCCACAAAGAAAAGTTTGTCCCATCAAACTTTTTAATGCTGAAAAACTCCTTTTCAGGCATGGAAGAGGATGCCATGATGCAAATAAAGCAAAATCCCAAATGCTAGTGCCTGCAAGAGAGAATCACACCAAATACCAGGTGCACCCAAATGTGTATGCCACAATAGACTGAAATATCACAAAAAAAAACTCAAAACTCAAAGCATCTGACTCATGTGCATATACTATGCATCCATATGAGCAAATCTGGCCCAAAAGAAAATGCTAATAAGTGCCAAATGACTCAAGCATAAACACTGTCCACTGGCATATGCATCAATAATGTCTCATCCAAGAGAGCATAGCACTATCAGTGCATCACCTGCAATGTGTCAAAGCTGTCCCTCAGCTTAAAATAGCATCCATGTGCAAAGCGTCCATAAAAAATAGCATCCCACAAGGCAATTTGGGCCTATCAGCGCATCCAACAAGGACCGCAATGCATCCAAATGGCCTATAAATCATCCACTGCAACCCAATGCATACCACGAATGAGCGCACACTGCTCAAACTGCAACCAGAGTGATCTGCATAAGGTATGCTCAAGAAATCATAGTCCCACGGTAATGAGCGCTACTGAAAATAGAACCTGAGATGCTTCAAAACATGGGCGCCATTGCATAATCGGACTCAGCAAGAAAATCTGCAAATATCTCTCTTCTGCCAGAACTCCAAAATCTCAACCGATGAGTGAGAAACGGGAGTCAATACTTATCCACTGCCATGTGGCATAAATCTAAGGTTTCAAAACCTTAGTATGAAAAAATGCATAACAGAGAGACGAAATCGAATACACAGAGATTTATAACTCTGAAAATCCTCCACCGAATCATGCAAGAACTGATAGGTAGGGGTTTTTGGGCATCCGGAACGCAATGGGACAGACGGTTTTGGAAACCGTGGCCTCAATCACTGGGTCCAACACACGGACTGAAAAACGTTTTTGGAAACAGAGCTATCTGTAAACTCCACCAGAGTGCGAATGATGAGCAACATAGAAGTTTTAGGACCTCCTGAGTCCACCGGATTTGACAGATCTGCAAATGGTTGCTCCAAACTTGAGTTCCAACACCCGGGCAAAAAACGCAGGAATTGACACAGTGAGTCAGAAATCCACTGAAATGATCTCAGATTCAAGAATGAAGGTGTTTCCAAGCTCCTGAAGTAATGTGGACACCAAAAGCAAGCAATAGTTGCCTCCACAAGTCAATACGGAGTCTCTGTCATCGAACGGAACAGGGAAAAGCTCAAAAAACGACTTTTTCTTTGAAAGCTCTTAACAGGCTCTCAAAACCACTTCGTAAAGCCAAAGTGACTTTTCCAAAGGTTCCTCCAAGGTCTCTGCACACTCGGATGCAAGTAAAGTCACCCACAAAGCTTCTCCTTCCTCCCACAGAGCTGCTGAGCTTCCAAGCATTCACGCACGCTCAGCTAGATCACCCGAGCTCTGATACCAGTTGAGAGTGCTCTCAACGGAAGCAAGAATGGAAGGAGAGAGAGAGATAGAGAGCCACACAAGTTTTGGTGGGTGCAGAACCACCCTAATCTTCTTTTTCATTCATTTATATATGTGTTTGAGTATTGTACATAACTGGGGTTAAGGCACAGTGACCTTTAACCCCCACAGTTCCTCCTTGGTCAAGCTAGTGAATAGTTCTGACATTTGGATCATTTGGCTAGCTTGATGATGGAGAATGATAAATGGTGATGAAGACTAGCGACACTATTGATATAATTAGTGCCCATGTAGCCATCCTGATGAATTTGTAGTACTTGTTGGGGGTTGTTCCAATGGTATTTTAGTCACTTGGGTATGGTAGCCATACTATTGATTTGGCACTAGCTCCCCTTGTGGGATCATTAGGTACAATAAGGGTGGGATGTCGATTATGTCATGCCTTGCAAATAATAGTGATGGCCTTTGTATAAATGGCAACAAACTAGCAATAACCCTGAGGGGAGGACTACTCATGAGGCATACATATGCAATGAAAGAATCCATCCTGAGTGCTATAAACCTGGCATCTGTAGACAGGTAGAATATATTTTTCTCATCTTCAGACAAGTCTTGGCAAATTATGCATGGAGAGTTTTGTCCCTATGGAACGTTCCCATTTAATTGTTGAATGAGTGGATGAGATCCTGACTTGGAGTTGCTTCTTGGTATACCACCATTGTGCATTGTAGTGGGACTTCATTGGTGTTGTCTTCCAGTGCCTCATTTTTGTGCACTAGCAATTGGAGTTAAAGCTTGGAGATGATTATCTTTTGGGATTTCATCTCATCCAATTTTTCTTTATATTTATGGTAGATGGATGTATATACCTCCTTAAGCTTTCTCATTTGCAAGGTGACCTTCGCCTGTTGAGGAATGTCTTCAGTGGTATTAGACCATTGGTCCAAGACTTGTGCTTGTGAAGTGTTGGCCTCTGTAGCGATAGCAAGTTGGTCCTATAAAATTCTACAGTCCCTTGTAAGCTCTTCAATGTTGAACATGCGTGTTGCCAAAGACTATTGCATGTCTTCAAGCTTGTCTTAGTAATCCTGGAGCTCTTCTTCTTTGTGGGTTAGAGTGAGTTGATCTTGTGATGCTGAGATGTGTGGAGGTCAAGGAGTTATAGTAGGTCTGTAGGATTGCCATAGCTTGTACTGCTGCTATCAGCTATATTTGGATTTGGTGGAGGTTGGAGGTCACATCTCTCACTGCCTTCTCTTGAGCTTGGAGAACTTGGTTCATGCACACTTCTTCAATCTCCTTCTCATCTATTTGCACCCGAAGTGCCTTAACCTCTATGGCGATTGCTTGGAATTGGTCTTTGATTGCTGTTGTAGTCTGTCTATCCAATTCTTGTGCATGTTCCTCCTTGGTCAAGCTAGTGAATAGTTCTGACGTTTGGATCATTTGGCTAGCTTGATGATGGAGAATGATAAATGGTGATGAAGACTAGCGACACTGTTGATACAATTAGTGCCCATGTAGCCATCCTGATGAATTTGTAGTACTTGTTGGGGGTTGTTCCAATGGTATTTTAGTCACTTGGGTATGGTAGCCATACTATTGATTTGGCACTAGCTCCCCTTGTGGCTCATGGACTGGCATGGCATCGATGGACGGTGCTAGTGCCAATATAGCCTCAGGCTCTAATGCCAATTTGGCCTCAGGACCACAGGTGCCAATCTTGCCTTAGGCTCTGGCTACTGCTGTTGTTGGAGATATATTAGTTGTAGTTGTGCATTGAGCTGTAGCATCTCGTGTGGCAATTCCTCAATTCCGACCTCCAGAATAGGCATTTCTTCTGAGGTATTCACATTTGCCAATGTGATAGTAGGAGAAGTTGGTGATGGCTCCCATGCTGGTGATGACCATAACATGTTATTGAAAGTCTACTCTGGTAAAAGTGTTCTAAATATTTTTATTAGAAGAACTTGCATAGAAAATATTTTATTATTTTTTTCCCAATATATAGATAGAGTTCTAACATGATTCCTATTACGAGTGTCCTTGCTCTAAATTTGGTGCAAGAAACTAACAAAAATTCCATTAAATTCACATTTGTATGCATGAAATATTACTAAATGCTACAAAACATCATGATAATAATCTAAATCATGCCTTGCCATTCGTTTTGATATGTAACATGACCCCATTTGGATTTGTAAATCAAGAGATACAAGACATTGAAATTGTCATCTTTTGGGCTAAAAGAGGGAGCACGTTAAACATGACCCCATTTGGATTTGTAAATCAAGAGATACAAGACATCGAAATTCTCATCTTTTGGGCCAAAAGAGGGAGCGCATTAGTATCTCTTGATTTACAAATCCAAATGGGGTCATGTTTGTATCAAAACGAATGACAAGGCATGATTTAGATGATTAGCATGATATTTTGCACCAATTAGTAAGATTTCATACACCAAAATGTGAATTTAATAAATATTTAGTCGATTTGTTGCATCAGATCTAGAGGAAAGTTCAACTAATCAGGACCATCTATATAGGTTGTCTATTTTGGCTTCTCCTATTGATTCATATAATCAAAGATTGATTTGATTTGGAATTTAATTCATTTTAAATAAAGGGATGTACCTACTCTTTAGATTTTGTTGGATTTGTGGGATGTAAGAGTGATTCATTAGGCAAGGATTTTTTGCAAATAGAAAAAAATGGGTTTTGTTCCAAGAGTAAATAGAGTTTCAAAAACCAAGCATTTGCAATGTGCATGTAATGTGGAAATTTATTCCATTCGAAGAGTCCTAGGAAATTTTTAACTTGTCTGGAAGAATTCATTGGTGATCTCACTTATGTTGGTGGAGAGAGAGAACTTGATTATGGGGGATTACCAAAAATTGAATGAGGAAAAGTGAGCAAAGATAGGGTGTGTCTCTACTAATGATGCCTTGGCAATGACAAAGGTCCAACTCTCTCATGGACTTTTGAAGAACTTAGATAGTTTTGTTACTAAAATAGGGTATTTGTCAATCTATTATTGTTTTGTTTTGATTGTTTTTTTAGCTCGATCTCTTTTTCTTGCTCGATTTTTTTGGTTCGCTCACTTTTCCTTGCTCACTTTTTGGTAATCCTCAGGCCCTTTGAATGAGAGGATAATGTTGAGTGGGTTCTAATGTACAGTGATGGTGCCGTACTTGCCAACCTATGCATTGCTAGAGGAGTAAGAATGGAGAAAGTCCCTGATGTATGTGGTCATTGTAGGACTGTCCTCCAAGGATTTTAGGCTCTCATATAAATTGCCCATACCCCTTTTCTCTAAGAAAGATGTTGTTGCATTGGAAAGAGCATAAGTCGATGTAGGTGGCCACACAAGTTCCAATGATTGGGCCTCGTCAATGGCTGTGTAGGCTGGTGGTGACTGGGGGTGGCATTTGTTATTCTTGGGTTTCCATGTCCTGCACAGAATCCTCCTTAGAGCTATCGCTCTAGACCACAAATTCTTGTGGTGGTCACCGTGGTTGAGAGGAGGTGGATGGCTGCGAACTTGGGAGGGGGTCTCTTGGTTGAGGCGATGGGCTCTTTTTGTGCATCCTCTTTAGTGGCGGCATTGTTTCTGAACCTACATCCATGTGCATATGGTCTACCATTGATAATTAGATTAGTTGGCATGTAGGTATGACATTTGTGTGTGCTTGTGAGAGATCTTATTTCTACACATGCTTTAAGAGTGTGGAATGAAAGTGTGTGGCACAATTATTCATGCAATCGACTATGTGTCTAAGCAAAAGCGTGTGAGTGCATGTGACCTAGTAGCTAGGTAGGGACTAGCTATATGCTTTTTTTTTTGTCGCTGGGATTTCATAGGGCAACTAGAACTTAGGCATCACTTCTGAGCCCTAGGTTGAAATCAATTGATGCTACCTATATGTGTGAAGATGTACATATGCAAGTGAGTGCTCGTGATACAATCTAATCTTAACTAATGTAGACTTTGGTTTCCCAAATCTTCATTTTTGTCAGGGATAGCTTGCGTGTTGAAGTAGTAGTGCTTCAGTTGGCTCCCATTTATTATTGTGTTGAATTCGACTCCATCTAATGTTTCTAGTAGCACAGCTCTGATGGGATTCATTTTTCTGACTCGGTAGCATCCTTGACCTAGATACTTGATTTTCCCTTGTGTACTTTAGCATTGTATAACAAGATCAAGTCACCTTCCTTGATGTCTTTAGCTTTAAGATTCATGTCAAACCATGCCTTTCTTCTACATTTTTCAGGTGTCATGGCATGGTAGGTGACTAATCTCAAGTGTCTCTGTATGCTTTTTCAATTGGTAGAGTCTTTCTTTCAAGGATACATGATCTCCCAGGCGTTCATGTATTGCTATATGTAGGCTTGGTATTCGTTAACACTCCACCTAAGCAACAAGGAAATTACTTTTTAAAGACACATCTATGTGGAGTGTTAGTGCACTCTCTTGAGAGAGTTGTGTGTTGCAATCTATTTTTGTCGTGTGTTGCAATTTTAATTATAATATAAATAATTATCTTTTACTTGAGACTAGCACTCATCTCTCTTAAGAGAGTTGTGTGTTGTAGTCTCAGTTTGTATAAAAATGTTTGTTTGTAGGAACTCTTGGGCTGGCACTCATCTCTCTTAAGAGAGTTGCGTGTTACAGTCCAAGTTACAGTCCAAGCTTAGTGATGTTTTCATAGATGATTATTCTGGCACTCATCTCTCCCTTGAGAGTTGTGTGTTATAGTCTAAGTTTAGAGATGTTTTCAAGTACTTATTCTGGCACTCAACTATCCTTGGATAGTTGTGTATTGCAGTCTAAGTTAGATATCATGTGATGTTGTGTGGCACTCAACTATCCATGGATAGTTGTGTATTGTAGCCTAAGTTAGAAATCATGCGATGTGCTTTTAGACACTTAGTTTGGCACTCAACTATCCCTTGATAGTTGTGTGTTGCAGTTGAATCCTAGTGTTAGATGGTGAAGTCCACGATTAGGTTATACCTAGGTCATTTTTTGTGTTTTGATTTTCTATAGTATGTTACATGATTTGAGGCTTGAGCTTGAGTTGAGAGGTTATACCTAAGTAATTTCTTAGACTGCTTGCATTGATTTTCTTATTGCATCTGGCACTGAATTATTTTTTAAATTCTGTGTTGCAACCTACTGCATATGAGATGGCTCACGCAGGTGAGAAGAGGAAGTGTCAACAACCTGATCTCACAAAGTCTTAGAGGAAGGTGCTGAAAATCGAGAATGTACACTTCTTAATGAATGTCGATCAGGACATCATTGAGATAGCTTTCCAAATGGTGAAAGTGGTGTACAAACTTTGGTGAGGAAAATGGTAGAGCATGGAGGGAGGACCTTGCATGGTCGATTTCTAGATGTTTTCATAGTAGAGTCTATAGACCAGTATTTGTACCACTTTGCGATGGAGGGCCGACAATGCCTCGGTCAAATAGATCGAGACATAAACTCATGTGACACAAAGTGGGAGGGTCTTGCTGTAGATGCCAGGGTCACGTACATCAAGAATGCATGGCGAGGTTACAAAGGAAAAGGAGCTGCCTCGACCTCCCTTCCATCAATGCACCCACGTCCCTAAGCACAGCCATAACCACAAGCATCAATGCACCCACGCCCCCAGTCAGATGCTGCATTACATCCACCACAACCACAAGCACCAATGCACCCACATCCCTAGTCATATGTCGCATTCCACCCAACGCAGCTGCAAGCACCACTGCAGCCATGCCACACATGCACCAGTGCATCCACCACAACATGTCGAACCCCGTATCCCTTTTTTCCAAGATCTTTCATACCTATAAGTTCCTCCTCCTTTTTCACATCTCCCACCACATGCACGATCACATTTCACCACATCTTTTGTGCCTCCATTTGTGCCTCCTGTGAAGATAGTAGGAGAGAGGGAAGGAGTCTCACTTGCAGCTTTCTCACATGCACAATGGGGGAATACACACACAGGTGGAGGCTGAAAATAGTTTTCCTCTTCTTAGTTGTGAAAGCCAAAAGAACTCTCGTACAAAGAAATAGAAGAACCCTATATGTGGGTCTCAAACGAAACTCAACTAACTAAGGTGGCATACTAACTGAGCCACGAGCTAGAGTAGATAAGGATAGCTATCATCCAGCTATTATTCATGGGCGGTGTACCAACCGCATCTGTAGCTAACAAGTCGATGACATAAATGCATAGCAGTCACCCTGGCATATCACGAGTGGAGCTCGATATCTCAACACTCCCCCTCGAGCTCAATCCCAATTCTTGCACACCAAGCAAGTCTCTGAACTTGCGCAGCTTCTCTACACCCAATGCCTTCGTGAATATGTCAGCTACCTGATCCTCTGTGCTGACATAAACTAGATCAATAAGACCTAATAAAACCTTCTCCTGCACATAGTGATAATGCACCTCAATGTGCTTTGTTCTAGCATGATAGACTGGGCTATTTGCCAAGTGTATACTGCTCATGTTGTCACAATAAATGACAACTGGCCCATCTGTAGACTGATGCATATCATAAAGTAGCTTATGCAACCAAGCTACCTCACATGCAGCCATTGCTGCACCCCTGTACTCAGCCTCTATGCTCGACAAGGCAAATGTAGGCTGTTTCTTGCTGCTCCAAGTGACTGCAGCACTCCCAAAAGAGAACACATATCCACTGGTAGATCGTCTATCAGAAGTACTACCAGCCCAATCAGCATCAGTGTATCCATGCAACTGTATCTGAACCCCAGCCTCATAAAATAGTCCATACTACAATGTGGACTTCACATACCTGAGTATGCATCTAGCTACATCCAAATGCTGTTTCCTTAGAGCCTGCATAAACTGACTTACCAATCCAACAGCATAGCTTAAATCTGGCCTGGTAATAGTGATATAAATCAAACTTCCTACTATGCATCTGTACATAGTAGGGTCTTCCAGAAGCTCACCTGCATTTGTGCTCAGCTTCACATTCTGCTCCAAAGGTACTAAAATAGGCTTACAGCCTATCATCCCATATTTGGACAGCATGTCCAATCCATACTGCCTCTGCAAGAGCTATATCCCACTTGGTGATCTAATCACCTCAATGCCCAAGAAATAACGCAGCTCTCCCAAATCCTTCATCTCAAACTTCTGCTTCAATAGCATTTTCACATGAAGGATATCTTCATCACTATCATCTGTGATGATCAAATCATCAACATAAATGACAAGCAGCATAATCCCTTTCTCTGTTTTTCTCACATAGAGTGAGAAATCTGCCTTGGGAATCTGAAAGCCAATAGTGACAAGATACTGTCCTATCTTGTCAGACCATGCTCTAGGTGCTAGCCATACAAGGCTTTCTTCAACCTGCAAACAAACTCAGGATGAATAGCATGAACATAACCTGCTGGCTGCTCCATAAAGACCTCTTCTTGCAAATCACCATACAAGAAGGCATTCTTTACATCCATCTAATGTAAAGACCATCCCTTTGATGCAGCCATAGCAATGACTACTCTTACAGTTGCCATCCTTGCAATCGGACTAAATGTTTCTTCATAATCAATGCCATATGTCCGTGCATACCCCTTGACAACTAATCTTGCCTTGTATCTATTCACAGAACCATCTGCATTGTGCTTGATCTTATAAACCCACTTATAGCCAATTGCATTCTTGTTTTTAGGCAAAGGCACCAATTCCCATGTAGCATTGGCTTCCAAGGCATCCATTTCTTCATCCATGGCTTTCTCCCATTTTTCATTTCCCATGGCTTGCTCAAAAGAAGTGGGTTCTGGTTCCTATATCACTTTGACCATATAGGCATAGTGAATGGCTGTAAATCCATCATATTTCAGCCTATCCACAGGATACCTAGCTCTGGTAGACCTGCGCAAAATAGGCTCACTTCCGGGTGTTCTCAAAACATCCCTGGTCTTCCTTACTCCAGATGTAACAATAGAAGGAATACCCAACTCATCATCAATGCTCTGTTCTGAGCCACTGGATTCACCATCCACATAAGAGTGACCTACATTCACATCAAACATGGGCTGATCTACCTTCTCTTTTCCTTTTCGTGATACCTGCATACCACTGTCTGCATTGCTTTGAGGAGATTCTCCTGATCTCAATCTGCCTGTCCATGGCAAAGTATGTGAACCACTGCTAGAGGACACTGTAGGTCGACTGATGATTTGCGATCGCTACTGTGAATTCTGTGCAGCATTACCATTTTGTGCATCTACATCAATCATCACATTTACTAGTTTATACCAGCTGCTCATCTCATCAAAAACAACATCTCTGCTCACTATAAACTTACGAGTAGAAGGGTTATATCATCTATACCATTTCTGCTGCAGAGAATAACCAATAAAGACGCACTTCTCAGCTTTTGGATCCAACTTGGACCTCAACTCATCTGGCACATGAACATAGGCAATGCAACCAAAAATTTTCAAATGAGAAATGTCTGGTTTCCTACTAGTATACATCTCCTCTGGTGTCATGCCATGTATTGCTGCAGTGGGAGTCCTGTTCATTATGTAAACTACTGTAGCAACTGCTTCAGTCCAATAATAATCTGGTAGATCTTTCTCATTTAACATGGCCCGAGATACCTCTCCAATATGCCTATTTTTCCTCTCTGCAAGTCCATTTTGCTATGGGGTATGACTGCATGAATATTGATGCTTTATGCCATGCTCCTGCAGGAACCTTGCAAACTCATTTGAGAGGTGCTCTCCCCCTCCATCTGACCTTAGGAATTTTATTTGCAGGCCTGTTTCTTTTTCAACCATAGCTTTAAAAGCTTTGAAGTGCCCAAACACTTCACTTTTCTTTTTCATAAAATACACCCACACTTTTCTACTGAAGTCATCAATAAAAGTGACAAAATAGTGACAGCCTCCAATAGATGCAGCTTTAGTAGTCCACACATCAGAGTAGATTAATTTTAATGGCTTTTTACTCTCTTGAACATGCCTAGGAAATGGTTTCCTTGCCTGTTTTCCAAATTGACAGGCTTCACAAACCTTATGCATTTCTGCAACCTTGAATTTAGGCAATCTTGCAACAATATTTTGGGCTTGCATTGATTTAAGTCGCTGTATATTAACATGACCAATGCGTTTATGCCAGATATCAATATCTGCAACTACACCGGTCCCATGTGCAAACATTGCTGCACTCACTTCAGGCATATCCGCATCCAACGTAAACATCCTGCCTTTCTTCTTTCCTTTTACTATCAAGCGACCGTTATTTTTCATATCCTCAACAAAGCATCCATCAGGATTAAATCTGACCGGCAAGCCTTGCTCAACCATTTGACCATTAAAAACCAGGTTCTTGGTGATGTTCGAGACATGAAATACATCAGACAGGTATTTCTTTTTCCCATCCTGTAGAAGACAGTTTCTTTTAAAGTTCCTCCTGAAGAAGATGCACCCCCATTTCTCTGCTCTTCAGAAATTAGAAGAGCAAACAACTCTTCAAAATCAGGAAATTTTTCACGGACGGCAATGGATGTTTGGAACTGTGCATAATCCTTTCCTAGACCATTCAAGGTCACAAAAACTAGATCATCATCTTCCACTGGCGACCCAATGGAAGCAAGTGCATCTGCAATTTTCTTCACCTTCATGTGGTAGTCATTTATGCTCAAATTTTCTCTCTGCACATTGTGCAACTCCTGTTTGAGCTGCATTTTCCTGGCTTGCATATTTGTGTTGTACATTTTTGCCAAAGTATCCCATGCCTCCTTTGGCATACTTGCATCCTGAATATGCACAATCATAGAATCCAAAATACTGATAGACAGCCAGTACATAACTTTTCTGGCTCTCTCATGCCATCCTTTAAATGCTTGCATTTCCTGTTCATTGGGAACATTAGGAAGAACTGGTTCTTCTTCATTTCCTGTAATGAACTCCCAATAGCCTTTTCCCATAAGGAAATTCGTCATTCTAAACTTCCATGCTTGGAAGTTGTTCTTGTCAAGCTTTTTAGTGACAATCTGTGAAAGAGAATCAGATGCCATTACAAAACACTGCAAAATATTCTATCACTACGAAAAACACAGCTTTTGCCTCTCACGGGTAGATCTGCAAAACTAACGAAAGTGGTATTTGACCACAAAGTCACTTCCTAGTGACGATTTTGCATCAACAGGAAACAAGCATGATTCTGCAATTCCCAATATCTCTGCACACAGGCATACGATGCAATTTCTGTGGCAACTTTTCACCGACCAACAGAGCAGTGGTTGCACAGCAAAAACAAGGCCTTTTTCTGAGTGCCTGCAAAGAACTTTCGCCTTCAAAACAGGCCCCGAAATGGCCTCAAATTAGAAAAATAAAGTCACCAAAGGCTTCGCCCTGTCCCGCAGCATATACTGCGCTCTCGCCACACCGCGAAGGGCGTCTCAATCTGAGATAGTGCACTCTTGCACTTCTAGTTATGCTACCTGCAGAGATTTGCTCCCAAACTCGAAATAGGAAAGCAACACTGGTCCTCTTACCAGGACACCGCGAACTTAGTTTGCTTTCTTGAGCTCCTCACCACGAACAAGGCTCTGATACCATGTGAAGATAGTGGGAGAGAGGGAAGGAGTCTCACTTGTGGCTTTCTCACATGCACAATGGGGGAATACACACATAGGTGGAGGCTGAAAATAGTTTTCCTCTTCTTAGTTGTGAAAGCCAAAAGAACTCTCGTACAAAGAAATAGAAGAACCCTATATGTGGGTCTCAAACCAAACTCAATTTACTAAGGTGGCATACTAACTTGTTGACTTGGCCACATCTACCATACCTCTACGTTAACAAGGTGTTACTGCTGAGGAGTTACAAGATCACGTTGCATCACAAGCCAAAGAGATCAAGGACCTACAAGCACGTGTACAGATGTTGGAGTTTGAGCTTGCACGCTACAAACAGTCCTTTGGAGATTTGGATGCAGCTGAGGATACCGATATTTTTTATTTTGAGGACCTCACTAATATAGATTTGCAGGGTGCAAGAACAAGCACTTAGGGAATGGTAGACGTGGAACCTATTGCATAATTATGTACATTGTAAACTTCATATATAACTTTATAATATTCTTCTTCTGCAATGGTGATTCATGTGATATAAGTGAGTTAAGTGGACTAAGTGATTTAAGTGGTATAAGTGATCTAAGTAGACTAGATGATTTAAGTGACTTAAGTGATTTAAGTAGACTAAGTGATTTAAGTGATCTAAGTGAATTAAGTGGTATAAGTGATTTAAGTGGACTAAGTGATTTAAGTGGTATAAGTGATCTAAGTGGACTAGGTGATTTAAGTGATTTAAGTGATCTAAGTGAACTAAGTGGTATAATTGGTTTAAGTAATTTTCTATGGATTTAAGTGATCTAAGTGAATTAAGTGGTATAAGTGATTTAAGTGGACTAAGTGATTTAAGTGATTTAAGTGGACTAAGTGATTTAAGTGAACTAAGTGGTATAAGTGATTTACGTGGTTTCCAATGGATTAGGTGCACTTGTAAAGTTAATGCAAAAATATTAAAATATATCGACGTGAATTAGTGCACATAATAGCTAGATCAACCCTTGAGACTTGAAAATATAAACTTCGATTGCGCATATTCGATTATTCTTTCCAACTTTCTGATGTTCCCTTCGATGTTGCTGTGAAAGTATTTGCAAGTCACAAGGTTGTCTCTAACTATTATGTATACCAAAATCATCCACAATCTCAATAATTACCACACAACATCGCTTGTAGCCCACAAGGTTCTAGGATACCAAAATCCTAGAAGGTTGTCTCTAACTATTATGTATACCAAAATCATCCACAATCTCAATAATTACCACACAACATCGCTTGTAGCCCACAAAAGGAGACGAGATGGATACGAGCATATGCGCTCTCCCATCGCTTGACATATTCTCCCATCCATCCCCTCACATACAACATTATATCTGATATAATTAGAGCTTCATCCACCGCTTCTATCACCTATCATATTCTTCTATCACTCTATATTGCATTCAAAACAGGTACAATATCGTCTATCTCTTCGACTTCGCTGTTGTCACTGAGTAGCTCAAGCTCATCTTCCTCTTCACTGAATGTACCCTCAGCAACTAATTCTATGGTCAATCGTTGTCTAGCAATTCTCATTACAATGGCTTCGCTTGTTGCCCTAGTTGCAACATTAAATCATTTTAACAATCGTAGATTTCCAAAGCAAAATACCAAATCTTCAGCTCTTGATGGCTTTAAGCGATTGCATCTCTTAGAATGAATAAAACCGTATGCACTCCAATTTTGCTCACATGCACCGGATGATGCAGCAACAAAGAGCACACGAGTTGCAACATGCTGTAACTCCAATGTCTCTCCACCATATTCCTTCCACCAAGTAGGTGCAATAGTCGTCTTAATAGCATCAAGATTCCAATGATCTCGAGAAGAGCCTTCATGATTCGTATATCTCATGCGTTGCTGGTAGGCTAGTTTTCCTTGATCTCCAGGATACTTTGCCCATCTCACCTACAGCCTTGTAATTCGATGCATTATCTGTTACTAATGCAGTAACATTCTCACTAACACCAACTTTGCGGATTGCTCTTTCGTATATTTTTACAATATATGCCAAATTTTTTTCTTTTAGAGACATATCAATACTCTCCAAAAACATAGTTCCCTTGGAAGTAATGCACATTACATTTATCAAGGGTCTGGCCTGCTTGCTAGTCCATCCATCAATCGCAAGAGTGCACCCATATATAGGAATAAAGTCCGATATCCTTTTTTTCAAGCAATCCACCATAGTTTGTTTGACTCTATCAAGATGATCGATACGCATTTTATTATAATCTAGCAAAATAAATCCTGGTCTAGCACATGATTTCAAGGCATTACAAAATGTGTCATCTCTCATGACATTGAAGGGTATACCATTTTTAATAAATGCTTCCGTCCATCTTAAGTGCTCTTCATGCACTTGTTGTCGAAGAAATCCATCCTCCATAGAAGATTGTTCTCCCTTTTATCTCTTCTTTACCTGATAGACATTAGTCGCATCAAAACTCACCTGCGACCTGCTTGCTAGCATATCTAAATCACCTTCATGTATGGATACACTCCTCGCATTTATTGGTGCTTCTCCTTCAACCGTCTCATCAACCTCAGTGCTCACATCTTGTTGATTTGTACAATTTCTTATTAGGGTCAGATTAACAACTTTCTTCACTTTCTCTAAATATATATGGTGCGATCTTCACCAAAAATGTGTATCTTGGCTTCCCTCTGTGACATCGTGGAACTACATAAAACATGGGATGGGTTCTGAGACATGGAGCTGTGTGTAGATACTCTTTCAAGAAGATTACATCAAAGACCTTGAGACAGCGCCAATCAGGTTGTGGATCCAACTTGTTTATCCAATCTTCACTAATTTGAGGCTCTAATGAAGATTCGTAGGGAAGTTGGTCCAGGGTCTTGTCCAGGGTCCATCAACCTTGAGTTTTCATATCAAGATATTTGCTCTAAAATTCCTTGATGGGGTTACTGGGAAGTGGTATCTCATCAAAATCATACCCATCATTGGAATTTGGCATGGGAGTATGAATTGGATTAGCCAGATCCTGATATTGAATCTCAAATACTGTAAGCTTTCTCATTTGCAAGGTGACCTTCGCCTGTTGAGGAATGTCTTCAGTGGTATTGGACCATTGGTCCAAGACTTGTGCTTGTGAAGTGTTGGCCTCTTGAGCGGTAGTAAGCTGGTCCTTTAAGATTTTGCATTCCCTTGTAAGCTCTTTAATGCTAAACATCCATATTGCCAAAGACTATTTTATGTGTTCAAGCTTGTTATGGCAATCCTGGAGCTCTTCTTCTTTGTGAATTAGAGTGAGTCGAGCTTGTTTTAGTGCCTCCATTTGCTGAGCATGTGCAAAGGTCAAGGAGTTATAGTAGGTCTATAGGATTGCCGTTTCTTGTACTACTGCTGTCCACTGTGTTTGGCTTTGGTGGAGGTTGGAGGTCACATCCCTCACTACCTTCTCTTGAGCTTGGAGAGCTTGGTTCATGTGCACTTCTTCAACCTCCTTCTCATCTATTTGAGCCCAAAGTGCCTTGACCTCTATGGCAATTTCTTGAAATTGGTCTTCGAATTCTGTTGTAGTCTGACTATCCAATTCTCTTGCATATTCCTCCTTGGCCAAGATAGTGAATAGTTTGGACATTTGGATCATTTGTCTAGCTTGATGATGGAGAAGGATAGAAGGTGATGAGGATTGGCAATATTGCTGTTGCTGCTACTGATACAATTGGTGCCCATGTAGCCATCTTGATGATTCTGTAGTACTTGTAAGGGGTTGTTCCAATGGTATTTTAGTCACTTGGATACGATAATCATACTATTGATATGGCACTAGCTCCCCTTGTGGCTCATGGACTGGCATGGCATAGTGCTAGTGTTGATTTAGCCTCAGGCTCTCGTGCCGATCTTGCCTCAGGCTCTAGTGCCGATCTTGGT
Source organism: Dipteris shenzhenensis (assembly GCF_047967505.1). NCBI lineage: Eukaryota > Viridiplantae > Streptophyta > Polypodiopsida > Gleicheniales > Dipteridaceae > Dipteris > Dipteris shenzhenensis. The sequence continues at coordinate 8,290,905 of NC_141625.1, forward strand.
GCCGATCTTGCCTCAGGCTCTGGTGCCGATCTTGCCTTAGGCTCTGGCTACTGTTGTTGTTGGAGATATATTAGTTGCACTTGTGCACCAAGCTACAGCATCTTATGGGGCGATTCCTCAATTCTGACCTCTAGAATAGGCATTTCTTATGAGGTATCTGCATTTGCCAATGTGATAGTAGGAGAAGTTGGTGACAGTTCTCATACTACTGAGAAGGGAATGTCCAACTCCTCAATAGGTTTTGGTGGCTAGGGCAGAGTCATTTATCACTCCTGTAGCTCTTTATTGATGATTACAGCCAATAAGTATGGAATTTTACATTTTTGGCCTGATGAACCATCTAGTTTTTTAATGAAGAAGATGACTAAGTGTTGGATCCAATCTTGCTTTAGTTTCCTACTCAGCAAAACAAATGTGTAGAGTGGAAAGGATTGATTCTTGCCGCACTTAACCCCTAGGATTGTAGATGGGAATTATGCTACTTCCTTGAGGTGAGGGTTAATGATGGTGTGAAGCAATATGCCATCCCTAAGGCACATTGTGTCCTTGGCAAGGAGAGGTTGTACTTCGAGAAATTTAGCATCGATAGGCCTTGTAGGGTATTTTGCACCTTGTGTTGGGAGTGAGAAGGCCCTTTGAATGACTATGCTGTCGAGGATAATGTTGAGTGGGCTCTGATGTACAGTGATGGTGCTATACTTGACAACCCGTGCATTGGTGGAGTGGTAAGAATGGAGAAAGTCCCTGATGTATGTGGTCATTGTAGGACTATCTTCCAAGGATTTTAGGCTCTCATACAAACTACCAAGACCCCTTTTCTCTAAGAAAGTTGTTGTTGCATTGGGAAGATCATAAGTTGATGTAGGTGGCCACATAAGTTCTATTGATTGGTGACTCGGGTGGCATTTGTTCTTCTTGGGTTTCCATGTCCTACACAAAATCTTCCTCAAACCTATCGCTCTAGACCACAAATGCATGTGGTTGCCATGGTTGAGAGGAGATATATGGCTTCAAACTCTAGAGGGGGTCTCATGGTTGAGGTGGTGGGCTCTTTCTGTGCATCCTCTTTAGTGGCAGCATTGTTGTTGTACCTGCATCCATCTGCATATGGTGTACCATTGATCATTAGATTAGTTGGCACGTAGGTATGACATTTGTGTGTGTTTGTGAGAGATCTTATTTTTACACATGCTTTGAGAGTGTGGAATGAAAGTGTGGGGCACAATTATTCATGAAATCGATTATGTGTTTAAGTAAAAGCGTGTGAATGCAGTGACCTAGTAGCTAGCTATGGACTAACTATATGCTTTTTTTGTTGTTGTTGGGATTTCATAGGGCAGCTAGAACTCAGGCATCACTTCTGAGCCCTAGGTTGAAATCGATTGATGCTACCTATATGTGCGAAGACATACATATGCAAGTGAGTGCTTGTGATACAATCTAATCCTAACTAAGGAATACTTGGGTTTCCCAAATCTTCATTTGTGTTGGGGATGGCTTGCATGTTGAAGTAGTAGCACTTCAGTCGGCTCCCGTTGATGGTTGTGTTGAATTGGACTCCATCCAATGTTTCTAGTAGCATAGCTCCAATGGGATTCATCTTTCTGACTCGATAGGGTCCTTGACCTAGATACTTGAGTTTGCCCTTGTGTACTTTGGCATTGTATAACAAGACCAAGTCACCTTCCTTTATGTCTTTAGCTTTAATATTTCTGTCAAACCATGCCTTTCTTCTGCGTTGTTCTATTGTCATGGCTGACTAGTCTTGTCTCTATATGCTTCTCTAATTGATAGAGTCTTTCCTTCAAGGATTCATGATCTCCCATGTGTTCCTATACTGCTATGCATAGGCTTGGTATTAAAAATTCTAATGGGACCATAGCTTCAAGGCCGTACACCAATTGAAAAGGTGTGTTCCCTGTACTGACCTTGAGTGTGGTTCGGTATACCCATAAGGCTACATTTAGTTTCTCTACCCAATTAGAACACCCAATTAGAACACTGTGGTTCTACTACCTTGGTGAGGATAATGCATAATAATCTGTTGGTGGATTCGGCCTGTCCATTCCCTTAGGGGTAGTAGGGTGTGCTTTTCCTGTGGATTACCATAAAGCCAAATAAGAGTTCTTGGATTACCTCATTGACAAAATGTGTGCCTCTATCCGACACAATTTTAATGGGGCATCCGAATAGGGTGATCAGTATAAGTATCTTGCTATGCTTCTAGCATTTACCTTTTTGATTGCTTTAGCTTCAACCCATTTAGTAAAGTAATCAGTGGCCACAAAGATGTAGCATGCATGTGTTCCCTTTGCTGCTGGATGGATGGGACCCACATAGTCCATCCCCCATTTTTCAAATGGTTTTTGTGCAACAACTATTATTAGGGGATTAAAGTCTTTGTGTTGGGGTTTAGTGGTCCGTTGGCATACATCACAACCTTTGACATATTCATAGGCATCTGCCCAAAGTGTTGGCCACCAGTAGCCTACGAGGAGGACTTTTCTTACTGTGGCTACCTCTTGGAAGTGGCCTCCTACAATGCCTTCATGGACTTCACTCAGGATTGGCATGATCTCATGAGGCATTACACATCTTCTTAATACCTGGTCCTTGCCCATCTTGTACAGTTGTCATGCAATGAGTTGATAGGGTGCAGCTTTTAAAATTAGTTTTCTAGCATCCACTACTTTCATTTTCGGGGGTGGTCATCTTGCCATTAATTACCCAATGATATCTCCATACAAATCTGGAATAGCATCTATCTGAAATAGTGTGTCATCTGGCAAGTCATCTTCTACTCCATTGGTTACTTCTCCCGACTTGACATGAGACATGTGATTGGCAATGTAGTGTTGGGCACCTTTGCGGACCACTATTTTGAAGTTGAAATCTTGAAGCAAGAGATCCATCTAACTATTCTTCTTACTGTACATGGATGGTTCGCAAGATAAATCAATGCTTGATGGTCGATATAGAAGACAAAATCATTTGCCAATAGACAGTGCCAAAATTTCTTAACACTATATAGCATTGGTAGGGCTTCTCTTTCTCTGGTGGTATAGTGGATCTCCACATCATGAGTTGTCTACTGGTGGCAAAGTAGAATGGGTAGTCTTTATTATGTTCACCAGGTTGACAATGCACACTCCCAATTGCATACTTGGATCCATCAGTATGAACATGAAAATAAATATCCTAATTTGGAGATATAAGGATGGGTGCTGTGATTAGGCGCCACTTTAAAAGCTCAAAGGCTTGGTCACACTCTTCTGTCAATAAGAATTCCACTAATAATTTGTAAAGTGGTCTGGCTATCATGGCATACTGTAAGATAAATCTTTGATAATAGCCGGCATGTCCCATAAAGTCCTATACACCTTTGAATTTGTAGGAGGAGGCAATTCCATGATGATTTTGATTTTGTCCATGTCAGTTCCAATCCCATGTTGAGAAACGATGTGTCCCAAAACAACTCCATGGGTGTGACCATGAACTGACATTTTGTTGGATTTAGGAATATGCCATACTCCGTGCATTTAATTAGTATTGCTTCAAGACATTGGAAGTGGTCTTTTTTGTTCGAGTGGATGCACAAATCATCCAAGAACACCTGTAAAAAATTATTCAAAAATGACTTGAAAGTTGTAAACATGACTCGCTGGAATCTGGTTGGGGCATTACAAAGGCTAAATGGCATGACTCTATAGGCAAAAATACCCCATTCTGTAGAAAATGTTGTTTTTGATTGGTCTTTAGGAACAATTTGCACTTGGTTATAGCCATTGAAGCCATCCAAGAAGCTATATATTTTGGAACGTGCCACCTTTTCCAACATTGTTTCTGTTAAGGGTAGGGGATAGTGATCCCTAATTATGGTGGCATTCACATTCTCTAAGTTTACGCATATTCTGAGCTTCTTGTTGCATTTAGGCACAATGACGATGGGTGAAACCCAATCACTGTGCTCAATCTCATAGATGAATCCAACATCTAAGAGTTTTTCCAGCTCGTCATAAATCATGGTGCCATACTTAGCATTTGTGGGATAAGTTCCACATACCTTAGGGTTGGCACCTTCCCTTATAAGTATCGTGTGTACTGCCACGTCTGGTGAAATTCCTTTCATCTCTTTGTATGACCATGCTAGGGAGTCACTGTATTCCATTAGGAGTGCTTTGAGTTTGGTATCATCTTCCTGTCGAAGCTGTTTTCCAATGAAAACCAGTTTTTCTTCCTCCCCTTTAAGGGTGAGGTTTATTGTGTGAGGCTTTTCTAGTCCTTTATAGATTGGAGTTTCTCCAATGCTATCGGTTTCTTGAACTTGAGATTTTCTTAGTGGTCTTGGCATTTCTATGGGGATACTGCCACGTGTGTAATTCTTGAAGTACTCAAACACTTCTTGAAGATTAGCCTTTAATGGTGTTGAACTAGCCTAACATGTGCCATGTGTACTAGGTGGCATAGTTTCATTAACCAATTTGTTAGGCTCTTATTGACTTTCTTTTTCTGAAGTCTCTTGATTGAGCTTCATCCGCACATGTGGTTTATACTTCCAAAACTTCTTATGTTGGGAATTGTGGGGTAACTTTTCCACTGGTAAGGTGTTCCCAAGGGTTCATTTGCTGTGCATACTCCTTCCCTCAGGAGACCATTTAAGAGGTGATGGTTCTGATTTTGAGGGTTTGCAAGATACAATTCAATGATCCTTGTTTGGACTCATTCAAATGTAAGAAAACAATACAACGTCTGTGCTCAACAAATAACAGGATCTCATATGCAAGAGAGAAAAGCAGATAGTATGGAGAATCAAAATTTTGATTATTGTAAAACTGATACAATAGATGGCGCTACCTCCCAGCCATGTGCTCCTGTGTGAGAAGCTTCGATGGCATGCTGGAAACAGTAGAGGACGGAGGCTAGATGCTAAGGAATCAGGGTTGCTATAGCCAGTGATTATGATGGGCTTCACGAGCTTGCTCTTATATGGCCACCAATCATAGTTGGTTAGACCCAATTGGGAGACTGACCCAGTCGGCCCAAAACGACCGACTAGAGGTCGGTACTCAAATAGGCCACCCACCACACGTTAGAACCATGGTGCAGAATAGAGCAACTAACCTACAGTATCTGTTCGGCCTAGAGGTCGGTACTCAAATAGGCCACCCACCACACGTTAGAACCATGGTGCAGAATAGAGCAACTAACCTACAGTATCCGAGATCATCTGGGGCTCCAAACGAGCCTCGCAGCCCGAGAGTGGTGGGTTTCCCCGGGAAATGCTCCATCTACCCTCAGTGCGATCAGTCATGGGATGCCTTCCCGCACTTGCATGTAGCCTAGTTGGCAGTGTGCCAACTCTATCTGAAGTCATCCAGCCATCAGGCCACACATGGCCCCCATCTAGTGTTCAAACCAGGACCTACCGGATAACCGAGCTACTGAAATGCCTTCTCCTTATATGGGGGGCTTACAAGTAGAGTTAGCTGGTTCCCACGTAGTTACATGAGAGTGGAGCATTGATATCTAACACCCCCCTCAATGTCCACCCGCAAGTGAACTTACTTTTTCGGCCCAATGCCGGCAAGTCTCTTCCAAAAGCCTTCGTGAAGATATCTGCAGCATTCTCTGTAGTCGAACAGTACACCAAGTTGACCTCTCCATCCATGATGAGCTCACGTACAAAGTGATATTGAATCTCAATGTGTTTTGTGCAAGCACGGTACACCAGGTTCTTAGCAATTGCCATGCAACTCTGATTGTCATATGATAACTACATAGGCTTGTTCTGCACTGCACCCATGTCTCCTAAAATCCTCCTCAACCACACTGCCTCAGAAGAGGCAAAACATGCTGATTTGTACTCAGCCTCGATAGAAGAAAGAGCAATTGTGGGTTGCTTCTTGTTGACCCATGACACAGCTCCAGATCCAAGTGAGAAACAATAACCTGTCACTGATCTCTTGCTGTCCACGTCTCCTGCCCAATTTGAGTCACAGAATCCAGTCAAGGTGTTGCCCTTGGTATAGGTGATGCCATAATCAAGTGTGCCTTTGATGTATTTCAGCACCCTCATCCCTGCTTTCCAATGGTTCTCCCAGGGCTTATTGGAAAACCTGCTTAGTACACCAGTCGCAAAACTAATGTCCAACCGTGTGTTGCACAAGTAAATCAAACTACCCACAAGCCTTCTGTGCTTCGCTTTGTCCACCAGTGGTGATGAATCCTCATTTGAGAGCTTCACGTCAACCTCCAGAGGAGTGCCAATTGTCTTGCACTCAGCCATGCCAAATGCCTTCAGTATCTCTCCAGCATACTTCAGCTGTGAGATGAAGATCTATTTTGGCTCTTGCCAAACTTCAATCCTCAAACAGAAGTGCATCACTGTCATTTCAAACTCTCTTCCTAGCAATTGCTTTGTGTGTGAGATCTTCTCTTCATGATTCCCTGTTAGGACAATGTCGTCCACATAAAGGACCACAATCATACACCTACCTCCTTCTCTGCAGATATACAAATTAGCATCAGATGCGCTCCTCCTGAACCCATTTTGTAGAAAGTAGGCATCAGTCCACTGGTACCATGCTCGTGAAAGTGCCTTTTTCAGTTTACGGACTTTATCTTTTGAACCGGGGATCACAAAACCTAGTGGTTGTTCCATGTATATCTCCTCCTTGAGATCTCCATTCAAAAAAGCAGATTTTACATCCATCTGAAACACAGGCCAACTTTCTTATGCTGCTAAAGCCAAAACACTGTGAATTGTGGTTAGTAGAGTTGTGGGAGCAAAAGTATTCTGATAATCAAAACCATGTACTTGTGCGAATCCTTTTGCCATGAGCCGAGCCTTGTACTTATCCAACATGTCGTTGGACTTGTACTTGGTCTTGTACACCCACTTGGTGCCGATTACCTTGCATTTTGGTGGTCGTTCCATAAGGTCCCAAGTGTTGTTCTTCATTATGGAGCCATACTCCGACTGCATAGCCTCCATCCACCAATCATCACCCTGTGGCTCTTCAAGACACTTGGGTTCTTTAGCACAGATCCCCTCTGTCATCAAAGCGTAGTTGACCAAGTGTTCATGCGCCCTTCTTTGCTCCTCTAATCTCTTGGACCAACGGTGTTTGGATGGTTCCTCCTCAATGGCTGGAGGTTCTCTGCCATCCAAAATCTGCTTTACCCACTTCAGGAATGGCCGTTGCTATTGTGGTTCTGCAGGCTCTTCTTCCTCTTCTTTATGTTGAATCCTCCCAAGCACCATTGGGGGAGTTCGGTCTACTATTGGTGGTTGTACTGGATGGATATCCTGGTCCTAGTTGTCTAGGCAAGAAGCATCCTCCTCCAATTGATGTGGCTATTCTGAGAAGACCATATCATGACTTACTATTACCTTCTTGGTAACAGGATTATAGAGATGGTAACCCTTTGCCTCTTCACTGTAGCCCAAGAAAATACACTTCTGACTCTTCGGTTCCCATTTGGTCCTATTAGCATCAGGGACATGCACAAAATAGTCACATCCAAAAACTTTGAAATGTGCAGCTGAAGGTTTCTTACTAGAAAAGGCCTGCAGTGGGGTCATCCTGTTCACAGCCTTCGTGTAGCTACGATTCACAATGTAAACTACCGTGTTACATGCTTCAGCTCAGAAAGCCTTTGGCAAATCTTTCCCTTTCATCATACTCCTGCCCATTTCGCAGATGACCTGCATCTTGCGCTCTGCTACTCCATTTTGCTGTGATGTATGTGGCGGGGTTTTCTGCCTCTTGATCCTATGACTTTTGCAGTAACTTTCGAATTCACTTGATGTGAACTCACCACCTCTGTCTAATCTCAACTTCTTCACCTTCCTCCCCGTTTCTTTCTTGACCATTACATGCCATTCTTTGAACTTACTAAAAGCCTCAGCTTTAGTCTTTAGAAAGTATATCCATATCCTTCTACTATAGTCGTCGATCAGCGTCATGAAGTAGTAGGAACCACCCAAAGCTTCCATCTCCATCTTTTTGCAGAGGTTCGTGTGGATGAGCTCTAGAGGAGCCTTTGCCCTGCTGGCCTCTTTAGGAAAGGGTTGCCGATGCTGCTTGCCCAGCATGCAAGCTTCACATACATCAGGCAGATCTGTAATTTTTGGTAGGTCTGTAATCATTCCACTTTTATGCATCTCCTTTAAAGAACTAAGGTTTAGATGACCAAACCTCTCATGCCATACTTAGTGTTGCTCACATCGGCTCAAGCACTGAAAGCTGAGAGTTCGTAGATGTTGTTGCGCCGTGTACCTTTACCAATGACCTTCCCTTGAAGGTCCAAAATCTATGTGCCATTCTTATCAAAGTTAACTTTGAGGTCTCGATCCATGATCGCAGAAATGGACAACAAGTTTCTCTTGATATCTGGCACATAAAGAACATCAAACAAATGTTTTACAACTCCATCTAACTTGAGAGCAATCATACCTTTTCCTTCTGCTACACATTTTGCATCATTGCCGACTGCTACCAGGATGTCATTCCCTATCGGATGTAGAGAGGTATACCAATCCTTCTGACTAGTCATATGGCGCAATGCACCACCATCAATAATCCAAGGTTCATCCGCAAGTACATGAACTACCTCTGTGCAAATCTCCTCAATTGCTACAAACAACTCTATTGGTACTACCTGCATGCTGTTGCTGGACTCTTTCTTTACTCCGTTCTTCTCATCTACAATCTTCTTCCGGCACTCATTCTATTTGTGCCCTGCCTTGTTGCAATAAAAGCACTTGATCTTCTTCTTTCTCTTTTTATCATTAGAAGAAGATGGGTTACCAGAGTCCTTACCCTTACCTTTCTTTGATCTAGCTGAGAAAGCCGAATCTTCTCCAGTCCTCGTCTTTTGATGCATCTCCTCCTCCAGCAGCATCATGCTGAAATCCTCAAAGTTAAGGGGCAGATTTCTATTCTGCGTATTCAGTGCCGTAACAAGAGTGTCATACTTTGGTGGGAGAATCCGTATGCACCTTCATGCTAGATTCTCACTGGTGATGGCGATGCCAATCGCAGTCATCTGATCGTGTATATTCTTCACCCTGGTGATGAACTTCTCTACCGTTTTAGACTCAGACAGTTTCTCATTCGTGAGTTGAGTCTCCAGATTCTGAATCCACGTCTAATTCTGGACTCGTACTGATTTTTCAAGACCATCCATGCCTCCTCCGCTGTGGTGACATGTTGAGTTCGTACCATGACAGAATCACTTACACTATAGACACGGTTCTAATGTGTGGTCGATGGCCTATTTTAGGACCGCGCGGCCTCCAGTCGGCCGTTTTGGGCAGATTGGGTCGGTCTCCCAATTGGGTCCCAACCGACTACGACTGGTGGCTATATAAGAGCAAGCCCGTGAATCCCATATTCATCACTGGCTATAGCAACCCTGATTCCTTAGCATCCAACCTCCATCCTCTACTGTTTCTAGCATGCCATCGAAGCTTCTCACATAGGAGCACATGGTTGGGAGGCAGTGCCATCTATTGTATGAGTTTTACAGTAATCAAATTTTTGATTCTCCATACTATTAGCTTTTCTCTCTTGCATACGAGATCCTGTTATCTGTTGAGCATAGACATTGTATTGTTTTCTTACATGGTATCAGAGCTTGGGCTCTAGCAAGAAGATTTGGTGGTGTGTTTCTATTTGCGAGAAGATTGTGAGAGATGGCCCAACCCACAAGATTGCGAATCCCACCGTTCTCCCACCAAAGTATGATGGTCTTGTTACGGCGCTGAATACGCAGAATAGAAATCTGCCCCTCAACTTTGAGGATTTCAGTACAATGCTTCTGGAGGATGAGATGCTTTAAAAGACGAGGACTAGAGAAGATTTGGCCTTCTCGGCTAGATCAAAGAAAGGTAAGGGTAAGGACTCTGGTAACCCATCTTCTTCTGATGATAAAAAGAGAAAGAAGAAGATCAAGTGCTTCTATTGCAACAAGGCAGGGCACAAGCAGAATGAGTGCCGGAAGAAGATTGCAGATGAGAAGAACGAAGTAAAGAAAGAGTCCAACAATAGCACAGGCAGTACCAATAGAGCTATTTGTAGCAATTGAGGAGATTTGCACGGAGGCGGTTCATGTACCTGCGGATGAACCTTGGATTATTGACAGTGGTGCATCATGCCACATGACCAGTCGGAAGGATTGGTATACCTCTCTACATTCGATAGGGAATGACATCCTGGTAGCAGTCGGCAATGATGCAAAATGTCTAACAAAAGGAAAAGGACGATTGCTCTCAAGTGAGATGGAGTTGTAAAACAGTTGTCCGATGTTCTTTATGTGCCAAATATCAAGAGGAACTTGTTGTCCATTTTTGTGATCACGGATCAGGACCTCAAAGATCACTTCAATAAGAATGGCACACAAATTTTGGATCTTCAAGGGAAGGTCATTGGTAAAGGTACACGGTGCAACAACATCTATGAACTCTCAACTTTCAGTGCTCGAGCCAATGTGAGCAACACTAAGCTGTGGCATGAGAGGTTTGGTCATCTAAACCTTAGTTCTTTAAAGGAGATGCATAAAAGTGGAATGATTGCAGACCTACCAGAAATCACTAATCTGCCCGATGTATGTGAAGCTTGCATGATGGCAAGCAGCATCGGCAGCCCTTTCCTAAAGAGGCCAGCAGGGCAAAGGCTCCTCTAGAGCTCGTTCACACGGACCTTTGTGGAAAGATGGAGATGGAAGCTTTGGGTGGTTCCTACTACTTCATGATGTTGATCGATGACTACAGTAGAAGGATATGGATATACTTCCTGAAGACTAAAGATGAGGCTTTTAGTAAGTTCAAAGAATGGCATGTAATGGTCGAGAAAGAAATGGGGAGGAAGGTGAAGAAGTTGAGATCAGATAGAGGAGGTGAGTTCACATCAAGTGAATTCAAAAGTTACTACAAAAGTCATGGGATCAAGAGGCAGAAACCCCCGCCACATACACCATAGCAAAATGGAGTAGTAGCAGAGTGCAAGATGCACATCATCTACGAAATGGGCAGGAGTATGATGAAAGGGAAAGATTTGACAAAGACTTTCTGGGCTAAAGCATGTAACACAACATTTTATATTCTGAATCGTAGGTACAAGAAGGCTGTGAATGGGATGACTCCACTGCGAGCCTTTTTTGGTAAGAAACCTTCAGCTGCACATTTCAGAGTTTTTGGATGTGACTGTTTTGTGCATGTCCTTGATGTTAACAGGACCAAATGGGAACCGAAGAGCTGGAAGTGTATTTTCTTGGGCTACAATGAGGAGGTGAAGGGTTACCGTCTCTATCATCTTGTTACCAAGAAGGTAATAGTAAGTCGCAATGTGGTCTTCTCAAAACAGCCGCATCAATTGGAGGAGGATGCTTCCTTCCCAAACAACCAGGACCAGGATATCCATCTAGTACAACCACCAACAGCAGACCGAACTCCCCCAATAGTGCTTGGGAGGATTCAAGATAAAGAAGAGGAAGAAGAGCCTGTAGAACCACAACAACAAAGGCCATTCCCAAAGTGGGTAAAGCAGCTTTTGGATGGCAGAGAACCTCCAGCCATTGAGGAGGAACCATCCGAACACCGCTGGTCCAAGAGATTAGAGGAGCAAAGAAAGGCGCAGGAACACTTGGTCAACTACGCTTTGATGACAGAGGTGATCCGTGCTGAAGAACCCAAGTGTCTTGAAGAAGCACAGGGTGACCTTGTGGATCGACCACCAAAATGCAAGGTAATCGGCACCAAGTGGGTGTACAAGACCAAGTACAAGTCCGATGGCACATTGGATAAGTACAAGGCTTGGCTCATGGCAAAAGGATTCGCACAGGTACATGGTTTTGATTATCAAGATACTTTTTCTCCCATAGCTCGACTAACCACAATTCGCAGTGTTTTGGCTTTAGCAACACAAGGAAGTTGGCCCGTGTTTCAGATGGATGTAAAATCTTCCTTTGTGAATGGCGATCTCAAGGAGGAGGTATATGTGGAACAACACCAAGTTTTGTGATCCCTAGTTCAAAAGGCAAAGTCTGTGAACTGAAGAAGGCACTTTACGGGCTAAAACAGCCCCACGAGCGTGGTACCAATGGATTGATGCCTACTTTCTGCAAGATGGGTTTTTAGGAGGAGCCCATCTGATGCAAATTTGTATATCTACAGAGAAGGAGGCAGGTGTATGATTCTGGTCCTTTATGTGGACGATCTTGTCATAACAGGGAACCATGAAGAAAAGATCTCACAGACAAAGCAGTTGCTAGGAAGAGAGTTTGAAATGACAGACCTCGGACTGATGCATTTCTGTTTGGGGATTGAAGTTTGGCAAGAGCCAAAACAGATTTTCATCTCATAGCTGAAGTATGCTGGAGAGATATTAAAGGCATTTGGCATGGCTGAGTGCAAGACAATTGACACCCCTATGGAGGTTGAGTGAAGCTCTCAAACGAGGATTCATCACCTCTGGTGGAAGAAGCAAAGTACAAAAGGCTTGTGGGCAGTTTGTGATTTACTTGTGCAACACGTAGCCGGACATCAGTTTTGCGACTAGTGTACTAAGCAGGTTTTCCAATAATCCCCGGGAGAACCATTGGAGGGCACGGATGTGGGTGCTGAAATACATCAAAGGCACACTTGATTATGGCATCACCTATACCAAGGGCAACACCTTGACCGAATTCTGTGACTCAGATTGTGCAAGAGACATGAACAGCAAGAGATCAGTGATAGGTTACTGTTTCTCACTTGGATCTGGAGTTGTGTCATGGGTCAGCAAGAAGCAACCCACAGTTACTATTTCTTCTATTGAGGCTGAGTACAAATCAGCATGTTTTGCTTCTTGTGAGGCAGTATGGTTGAGGACTTTAGGGGACATGGGTGCAGTGCAAAACAAGCCTACGAAGTTATCATGTGACAATTAGAGTTGCATGGCAATGGCAAAGAACCCTATGTTCCACGCTCGCACAAAACACATTGAGATTCAATATTACTTTGTACGTGAGCTCATCATGGATAGAGAGATCGACTTGGTGTATTGTCCGACTACAGAGAATGATGCGGACATCTTCACGAAGGCTCTTGGAAGAGACTTGCTGGAGAGGCATCTTCATCGACTTGGCATTGGGCCGAAAAAGTAAGTTCACTTGTGGGTGGACATTGAGGGGGGGTGTTAGATATCAATGCTCCACTCTTGTGTAACTACGCAGGAACCAGCTAACTCTACTTATAAGCCCCCCATATGAGGAGAAGGCATTTGAGTAGCTAGATTATTCGGTAGGTCTTGGTTTGGACACCAAATGGGGGCCATGTGTGGCCTGATGGCTGGATGGCTTCAGATAGAGTTGGCACACTGCCAACTAGGCTACATGCAAGTGCAGGAAGGAATCCCATGACTGGCCGCACTGAGGGTAGACGGAGCATTTCTCGGGGTAGCCCACTCTCGGGTTGTGGGGCCCATTTGGAGCCCCAGATGATCCCAGATGCCGAACGGTGACCATAGGTTAGTTGCTCTATTCTGTGCCACGATTGTAATGTGTGGTCGGTGGCCTATTTCGAGACCAACCTCCAGTCGGCTGTTTTGGGCGGATTGGGTCTTGGGTCCAACCGATACGACTGGTGGCTATATAAGAGCAAGCCCATGAAGGCCATATTCATCACTGGCTATAGCAACCTTGATTCCTTAGCATCTAGCCTCCATCCTCTACTATTTCCAGCATGCCATCGAAGCTTCTCACATAGGAATGCATGGCTAGGAGGCAGCGCCATCATCTATTGTATCAGTTTTGCAGTAATCAAATTTTTGATTCTCCATACTATCAGCTTTTCTCTCTTGCATACGAGATCCTGTTATCTATTGAGCTAGAACTTAGAAATTTAGTGCATGCACAGATAAATGCCTCTGGGAAAGATCCCCTGAAGCTCTTCCTAGTAAACATTTGAGGCATTTATTAGAGATAAAATTAGATATCAATATTACTTTTCATTTATTGTAGTATTTTTTGGATATTTGGTAACTTTCAAGTTCTACTCCATTAGAGTGGCTACAACATTTCTAGCTCGTTAAGGTGCTATTGAATGTCTCTAGAACTCTTAGCCTGGTGATGAAGCTTTCATGTCTTCTTGTCACAATTCCCTTGAATTTTGTAGTAGAGAATATGAGCTACAATATAACTCTCATCATAATCTTGACCATATTGCTATGCAAAATATTTTGCAACTAGTCTGGATTTGTATCTTTCAACGCTACCATCTGGATTGTTCTTAACTTTGAAAACCAACAACATGCATCTCCTACATGCATGTTCTACATGCAAGCTCTACATGCGAGTTCTACATGCAACTCCTACATGTAACTTCTATATGCAAGTTCTACCTGTAGAGAGAGAATGTCTTACAATTCCTACATGCAGAGAGAGAAGCTCTCCAACTTGTATAAATACCCTGTAATGGAATGAAGCCTGCACTCTTTGGGGCATTGTATTGAGTTCTACTTCGGTATTCCAAGCAATTGTCTCAAGTTTCCATCCTTCCTTGCACTCCACATCCAAAAGCATGTCCTAACCGTGCAGCTCCTCCTCTCTCCTTCAAACGTGCAACCCATCCTCTCCCTCTCTCCTCCCCCCTCCTACTCCTCCTCCTCCCTTCTCCTCCTCCCTCCTCCTCCTCCCTCCTCCTCCCTTCTCCTCCTCCCTCCTCCTCCTCCTCTCTCCTCCTCCTCCTCCCTCCTCCTCCTCCCTTCTTCTCTCTCTCCTTTCCCCCCATGCTCTTACATCTTCTTCCTCTCCCACTCCTATGCTCCCCCTAAACCCTTAGTTCCTCAACCCTTGACCTACATGATCTATGAGGGAGACGAGTTCTTCACCATGTACTCTACCCTGAACCTTGGATCCTCTTTCTAACCCTTGAACCTCTTCTAGACTCTAGAACCTCTCTGAACCTTGGAACCTCGTTCTCAATTCTAAAACTCCTTCTAAACCCTTCAACCCCCAATGAAGGAAAAAGCCTTCATTACCTCAACCATGATGATGCATGATCCTTTAATACATGCTTGCACTATGATTGCTTACCACACTTAAGCCTATGTCTCTCACCAGAATACGATTCGAGGTCCTAAGCTACACTTATACTACAAACGACAACACCGATAAATCTATAGGTGACAAAAAGCCTCGAAACTCTACATACTAAGAATACCCTGCTCTTCTTGCGGAAGCCATGGGAAAGAGCCAACATAATTGTGGTAATCAAATTCAATGCACTAATATAAAAAATTAACAAGAGCTATATGTCTTCTAATATTCAAACCTTGCAGAGCATTACATTATGTGAGATGGTGCAAAAAAAAGTGGCTCAGAAAAAAAATTGGGAGATTATAAACGATGTGATGAAAACACATGGACTTGATGGTGTGGACTTCCATGGGTTCATGGTAGATGAAGAAACTACAAATTGGTGTGCTATGAGAGCAATATATGGAAAGGGAGAGGAAATTCCACTACAAGGAATGGAGAGAAAATGTTTGCTTTAATTCAAAGATAGCTTGACAAAGCATACCAACTACACAGTAGCAGCAGACTCCAGGATCCAGGCACACACATGGGCTCATCAACTAGACCACCCACAAGCATCAGATAAACCACCTTGGCTATTGTAATCATCATAGACACCTAGAACTTTGTGAAGAATGGAGAAATATAGAGGACAATAATGATGCTACTATAAAATACAATAAGATTAAGTCATTTTGGAGATCAGGTGCAGCATATTTGGACCAAATCCAATCATTGGACTATTAGTTGGCATGGTGGCATGTATGCTACTCTCACTGGGGGAGATACATGAACTATGTTAGTGTCTCTTTCATTGTGTGTGCCTTTGTAAATTTGTTGAATTTATTAAATGGAGTAGGTTTCGGCACACCTAGTGAAATTGTGGATTGCTTGATTAATAAGTGTGGCTCTATGTAGGTGGCTAGTGATGAGGAGCTTGCTGTTTTGCCAACTACAAATCTTTTCGAGTCAAAACATGCCAGTTGGTTGGCATCAAAATCATACCAGCCATAATGCAGAGTACAAGGTATGCATCCTACATAAAAGGATGCCACATAGGTACGGGACCAAGTATGGAAAGTTTGCTCAAGAGAGTGACATATAATAGGATGGATGGTATAAGAGGGACAGCCTTTAGGAATATTGTCCATGATGTAGTTGGTTTTGCATCATTAACCACGCGGTGTTGGGCTAGATGGAGATGAGGTCACTGTTGGGAGGAAAAGGCCTCATGTGGAGTGGTTGAAAGAGAATCTTCTGTCTCACATAGGCCAAATATCAAGAGTACAAAAACATTCAAAGGAAGGTAAGATCACATAAGGATACTCCTCATAAACAACATCATGTCACAAGGCATTTACAGTTGGCAAGCATGGTTGTTGAATCCAATGTTCATAAAACAATATGGGCAATACGAAGCATTCGTACAGGAAGTAAAATCATTTGCATGGGAATGATTGATGTAATGAAGAAGTGTGGTAAATTGATATCTAGGAGAATTAGCTCAGAGAGTGTTGTGGTTGTAAGCTTTTTTGCTAAAAGGGATCATAAGCATGCAATTTATGTGGTTTTTTCTAGATGACATCACCCACTAGACAAAGGTATTGTCAACCCGTCGCCTTTGCCTCTTCAACATTGGTGTGTTGCACATGGCACTGTTGAGATATCGAGCTCCACTAGTGATATGCCAGGGTGACCATTGTGCATTTATGTCACCGACTTGTTAGCTGCATATGCAATTGGTACACCGCCCATGAATAATAGCTGGATGAAAGCTATCTTTATGTACTCTAGTTAGTGGCTCAGTTAGTATGCCACCTAGGTTAGCTGAGTTTGGTTTGAGACCCACGTATAGGGTTCACCTATTCCTTTTGTACTTAGAGAGAGTTCTTTTGGCTTTCACAACTAAGAAGAGGAAAACTATTTTCAGCCTCCACCTTTGTGTGTATTCCCCCATTGTGTATGTGAGAAAGCTACAAGTGGGACTCCTTACCTCTCTCCCACTCTTTTCACATGGTATCAGAGCTTGGTTCGTGTTAAGGAGCTCAAGGAAGCAAACCAAGTTCACTTTGTCTTGGTAAGAGGATCAGTGTTGCTTTCCTTTTTTGAGTTTGGGAGCAAATCTCTACAGGTAGCATAGCCAGAAAGTGCAAGAGTGCACTGTCTCAGATTGGGAGGCCCTTCCTAGTGTGGGGAGAGGGTACTATATGTTGCGGGAGTGGACGAAGCCCTTGGTGACATTATTTTTTTGATTCGAGGCCATTTTGGGGCATGTTTTGGTGGCAGAAGTTTTCCACAAGCACTTAGAAAAGTGCCCTATTTTTTCTATGCGACCACTGTTCTATAGGTTGGTGAAAAGTTGCCTTAGAAATTGCATCGTATGCCTGTGCACAGAGATATTGGGAGTGATAGAATCAATATTATTGCCTGTTGATGCAAAATCATCACTAGGAAGTGACTGGGTGGTCGAATACCACTTTTGTTAGTTTTGCAGATTTGCCCTTGTGAGGCAAAAGTTGTGTTTTTTGCAGTGACAAAATATTTTTGTAGTGTTCTGTAATGGCGTCTGATGCTCTTTCACAGATAGTCACTGAAAAGCTTGACAAGAACAACTTCCAAGCATGGAAGTTTAGAATGACGAATCTCCTTAAGGGAAAAGGCTATTGGGAGTTTATTACTAGAGCTGAACAAGAACCAGTTATTCCTAATGTTTCCAATCAACAGGAGTTGCGGGCATTTAAAGGATGGCATGAGAGAGCCATAAAAGATATGTACTAGCTGTCTATCAGTATTTCAGATTCTATGACTGTGCATGTTCAGGACGCAAGCATGCCGAAGGAGGCGTGGGATACTTTGACAAAAATGTACAGCACAAATACGCAAGCTAGGAAAATGCAGCTCAAGCAAGAGTTGCATAATGTGCACAAAGAAAATATGAGCATCAATGACTACCACATAAGGGTGAAGAAGATTGCAGATGCACTTGCTTCCATTGGGTCGCCAGTGGAAGATGATGATTTAGTTTCTGTAACCTTGAATGGTCTAGGAAAGGATTATGCACAATTCCGGACATCCATTGCCATCCGTGATTGCTCTTCTAATTTCTGAAGAGCAGAGAAATGGTGGTGCATCTTCTTCAAGAGGAACTTCAAAAGAAACTGTCTTTTACTCAAATGCTGGAAGAGGTAGAGGCAGAGGTAGAGCAGGCTGATCTGGAGGCCGTGGTAGAAATCAGAATATGCAGCAAATTCAAGAAAACCAGTCCTATGGAGGAGGATGTGATAACTTTAGAGGCAGGGGGAGCCAAAGAGGTCATGGTGGATGGCAGAGAGGCCAAAATGCAAACAGCAATGTTGAATGCTACTAGTGTGGTAAAATGGGTCATATGGCTAATTACTACTATAAAAAGTAGAATGACATCATGAATAGAAAATTGCAGCAAGGCAATTATGCATCCTCTAGTAGACAAGGTGATGACAGAAATGAGCATTTGTTTATGGTGCAGCACATGACCAATTCTATGACGTGCAAAAGAGAGCAATGATGTGTGGTATGTTGACTCAGGTGCATCAAACCACATGACAGGTCATGCAGAGTGGATGCAAGATGCAAGGAAAATGGAAAGACCAGGATTTGTGGAGACTAGTGATGATACTGGACATCCTATTATGCAGATTGGTAAAATTCCCTTGTCTATGCAGGATGGGAAAAATAAATATCTGTCTGATGTATTTCATGTCCCGAATATCACCAAGAACCTGGTTTCTGTTGGTCAAATCGTTGAGTAGGGCTTGCAAGTCAGATTTAATCCTCATGGATGCTTTGTTGAGGATATGAAAAATAAAGGTCGCTTGATAGCAAAAGGGAAGAAGAAGGGCAAGATGTTTACGTTGGATGCGGACATGCCTGAATTGAGTGCAGCAATGTTTGCACATGGGACCGGTGTAGTTGCAAATATTGGTATCTGGCATAAATGCATTGGTCATGTTAATGTACAGCGACTTAAATTAATGCATGCCCAAAATATTGTTGTAGGATTGCCTAAGTTCAAGGTTGCAGAAATGCATAAGGTATGTGAAGCCTATCAATTTGGAAAATAGGCAAGGAAACCATTTCCTAGACATGCTCAAAAGAGTAAGAGGCCATTGGCATTAATCCACTCTAATGTGTGGACTACTAAAGTTGCATCTATTGGAGGTTGACATTATTTTATCACTTTTATTGATGACTATAGTAGAAAAGTTTGGGTGTATTTTATGAAAAAGAAAAATGAAGTGTTTGGGCATTTCAAAGCTTTTAAAGCTATGGTTGAAAAAGAAACAGGCTTGTAAATAAAATTCCTAAGGTCAGATGGAGGGGAAGAGTACCTCTCAAATGAGTTTGCAAAGTTTCTATAGGAGCATGGCATAAAGCAGCAATATTCATGCAGTCATACCCCACAGCAAAATGGACTTGCAGAAAAAAAACAGGCATATTGAAGAGGTATCTTGTGCCATGCTAAATGAAAAAGACTTGCCATATTATTATTGGGCTGAAGCAGTTGCTACAACAGTCTACATAATAGGACTCCCACTGCAGCAATACATGGCATGATGCCAGAGGAGAGGTATACTGGTAGGAAACCAAATATTCCTCATTTGAAAGTTTTTGGTTGCATTGCCTATGTTCATGTGTCAGATGAGTTGAGATCCAAGTTGGTGGATCCAAAAGCTGAGAAGTGCATCTTTATTGGTTATTCTCTACAGCAGAAAGAATATAGATGCTATAACCCTTCTACTCGTAAGTTTACAGTAAGCAGAGATGTTGTTTTTTATGAGATGAGCAGCTGGTCTAAACCAGTAAATGTGATTGATGATGTAGATGCATAAAATGGTAATGTTGCACAGAATTCATAGTAGCAATCACAAAATATTAGTGGACCTATAGTGTCCTCTAGCAGTGGTCCACATACTTTGCCATGGACAGGTAGTTTGAGATCAAGAGAATCTCCTCAAGGCAATGCAGATAGTGGTATGCAAGTATCATGAAAGGGAAAAGAGAAAGTAGATCATCCCATGGTTGATGTGAATGCAGGTCACTCTTATGTGGATGGTGAATCCAGTGGCTCTGAACAAAGCCTTGATGATGAGTTGGGTATTCCTTCTATTGTTACACTTGGAGTAAGGAAGATAAGGGATGTTTTGAGAGCACTTGGTAGTGAGCCTATTTTGTGCAAGTCCACCAGAGTTAAGTATCCTTTGGATAGGCTGAAATATGATGCATTTATAGCCATTCACTATGCCTATATGGTCAAAGTGATACAAGAACCAGAACCCACTTCTTTTAAGCAAGCCATGGGAAAAGAAAAATGGGAGAAAGCCATGGATGAAGAAATGGATGCCTTGGAAGCAAATGCTACATGGGAATTGGTGCCTTTGCCTAAACACAAGAATGCAATTGGCTGCAAGTGGGTCTATAAGGTGAAGCACAATGCAGATGGTTCTGTGAGCAGATACAAGGCAAGATTAGTTGTCAAGGGGTATGCACAAACATATGGCATTGATTATGAAGAAACATTCAGTCCGGTTGCAAGGATGGCAATCGTAAGAGCAGTCATTGCTATGGCTACATCGGATGCGTCAATTTTACGAGCAAAAACCTATGAGCAAGTTTATACGAGCGTGTTTTTCAAGAGATTTTAAAAATAGTATTTCTTTAGGAAACATGGTTTTTACACTTTTATTTTCATTAGAACTAGATCCCTTTATCATAAAAATATACAAACTAGTCACTCATTCATTTTTACATAACATAAATCTTCTTATTCATAGACATCCCTTTGTACCCTTGTTATTACCTTAAAAAAGTATTGAAAAATAATTCATTTAAGAAACGTCCCTCATAATCACTCTCAACATAATAATATTATACATAATTAATTACTTATTAAACACATTTATATCATATGGCAATATCTTTCAAGTGTTTTTATAGTATTAATAACAATATATTTATGGACATGTTTCTACAGAAGTTTAAATTACTGTAAATAAGTATTAACTTGGGCTTATATATCACTCTCATAAAATACATGTAATATTTAATACTATATATGCAAGGTTTCCCAAAATATAACCCCATAGATGTGCTCAAATGGGGTTTTCTGATCAATTTGAGTGGCTGAATGACTATATTTGGACATTGGATGTGAAAGTTATGTCACTTTTAAAAGTGCTATCCAAGGTAGTTTCGCCAACGAAACTACCTTGAAAGACCTTGTTCAAAGGGGTTTCGCTGGCGAAACTACCTTGATCGCTTGCCTCAATGAGTTTTCTTTGGAGAAACCCTTTCATGAAGATAGGGTGAGAGAGGTTTTTCAATGTCACCCCCTATTAAGTAAAAAGAAGGATCATAAGGGAATTTTCATAGAGAAGTCTACTCTACGTGTGGGTTTCTTCAAAAGCCATCCCATTATGTTCTCACCATTCCCAAAGATTCACATAAATATTCGTGTATAAAATAGGCATTCTGTTGGGATATCTCAAGGTGTATGCCTCAGGCACACCTTATGTTTCTATGTGTGAGTGCTAGAGGCACAGTTAGGTGCCCACAAGCACAGTTAGGTGGTGGAAAAGCCACATAGGATGATTGAGTGAATCTAGGAGCAGATTGAGGAGATGATTGTGGAGCTTTGAGGTCATCAGTGATGTCAGTGACCTTGTATGAGGTGCCTACTTAAGGACCTCTTTCTTCTTCATTCTATAAGCAAGTATTCTGATTTTGTGTCCACTCAACTCTTTCCTTTCAGTGTTCCAACATGGTATCAGAGCCATTTGATCCTCCTTGAGCCCATTTTTGCCACATCATCATCTTCTTCCTCTTCTTCTTCTTCACCATCTCTCCCTCTTCTTCCAAAAATTTTCTTGAGCTTGTTCTCCTCCAATTCTCACCCATTTCCCACGCCCTTCCAGCTGGAGATCCCTCTTGTTAGGGCGAATTTCGGGCTGCAAGCAATTGAAGAATAACCCGCTCTGCTGGTTGCCATTGCACGAACTTCATCGAATCTTCTTCCTGCATTTTCTCTGCGCCTGCTCCGTCTTTGTCTAATTCCTTTCAGGGCAAGCTTCTCCATACCTAGAGCTACCTTGTGCTGAAATCTGAGCAGCAATGGCTGCATATTGAAGGAGAAAACAGAGAAAAACCAGTCGACTTTGTTCAAGAAGGTGAACGCGACCTGACGCATATTTTTGCCTCTTCTTCCCAGAGGATCTACTGTGGTATACCAGCTTTCTTTTGCCTTAGAAAGCCCCCTTTCTTTTGCTTTGAAGAGTGTGATATGAGCCCTCCAAGTTCAGCTCTCTAATTTTGACAGTTTTGACATACTTTTGAAAATGATGCTACATAAAATGCTACTCTAGCATTTCTGGTCCTTTGAAGTTTTCAATAACTTCACTACAAGTGTTGCTTCAGTTTTGTTTTGACTTGCTAGACCTGGTTGTGACTGGAAAGTGTTTATTGCATCCACTTCTATGAAGCATGCAAAAAGTAGCATCATTGTTTGAAAACTAGTCACTACTATTTGCTACATCAAGTGCCTATACTTTGGAAGTATTTCAGTTCTTTTTTGCCTTGTAAGAGAGATAGACACTGCCCAATATCTGGGTTAGACCCTCTCATGGCTACCTTATATAATCTTGAGAAGTTCAATGGAAAGGGCTTCCATACATGGCAAATGAAGGTAAAATTTGCATTGATGCGGGAGAACTTATGGGGACTTGTCAAACCTACTCCTACCGCTTCTTCTACGGCCTCAAATGCTGGAGAATCTTCAACTCCGACACGACCGGCAAGGGATCCAGCAAGAGAAGAAAAAGCATATGGTATAATTGCTTTAGCTTTGGGTGATGATTACATACATCATATATCTGACTTGGAGTCTCCATCGGAAGCATGGCAGAAGCTAGACTTGATTTTTGGTGCAAGCTCTCACATATCTAAACTATCACTTAAAATCTCTTTCTTTGAATTAAAGATGGCAAGTGATACTACTCTAGCTGCTCATGTCAACTATATGCGGAGTCTTATGACGCAGTTAGCTTCTATCAACTCTCCTATCACCCCTGATGATGCTATGGCAGTGCTACTTAAGAGTATGCCTGAAAGTTTTGATCACATTGTTAGCACTTTGAAGAATCTTCCCAATCCAAACCTTGAAGGCATTATCTCAGCTCTCCAAGAAGAAGAAAGACACATGGAGCTAAGGAAAGGCAATGACACTGCTTATGTTATGAAATTCCAGAAGGGCAAGTATTCTCCTTGCAATCACTGTGGAAAGACAAATCACCTTTCAAAGGACTGCTTCAAAGTTAATCCATGCAAGCACTGTGGCAAAAACAACCATAGTGAGAAGTTTTGCAGAGACAAAGCAAAGACAGAAAATGCAAATCTACTTACAGTGAATTTGCCTCCACAAGATGAGGCATCCCATGAAGATTATGCATTTTAAATCATCTCTATGTATGCTCCAGATCTCTTTTTATGTCAAGGTACTCAGCCTGGATAGTCCTCCAAAATGAATGAAAATAAATTATTGTGTGTTGTGTGTTTTGTAAACACCTTTGGTCACCTTATGATGTAGGCCATGTGTATGTTTTTGTTCCATGGTACCTCCTACAGACATTGTGTGCATGTACATGTAGGGGAGATAACCATTGGAAGGTCTGTTTGTATCCCTTTCTGTTTACCTTACACCCAAGGGAACCCTTGCTAGCATGAGAACCTAGCCATAGATTTATCCTTGACCACCATGAGATGGCATGAGAAACTATGAGACTAGATGTATCCATGACATAGCCTGAGGCATTTCCTTGAGGGGGGGTTTGTTGGGATATCTCAAGGTGTATGCCTCAGGCACACCTTATGTTTCTATGTGTGAGTGCTAGAGGCACAGTTAGGTGCCCACAAGCACAGTTAGGTGGTGGAAAAGCCACATAGGATGATTGAGTGAATCTAGGAGTAGATTGAGGAGATGATTGTGGAGCTTTGAGGTCATAAGTGATGTCAGTGACCTTGTATGAGGTGCCTACTTAAGGACCTCTTTCTTCTTCATTCTATAAGCAAGTATTCTGATTTTGTGTCCACTCAACTCTTTCCTTTTAGTGTTCCAACACATTCCTATAATACTTTTCATATTTCTAAGTGAAACTATGTTTTCTTCTGATCCATTTTTGTCATATTTTTGCATAGTTGGAAGCTTTTTTTTTCCTTCGCTCGGACGCTCGGAAGATTTCGCTCGGAAAATGCTCGTCCCCGGCTACATCAAAGGGATGGTCTGTACATCAAATGGATGTAAAGAATGCCTTCTTGCATGGTGATTTGCAAGAAGAGGTCTATATGGAGCAGCCACCAGGTTATGTTCATGATGTTCATCCTGACTTTGTTTGCAGGTTGAAGAAAGCCTTGTATGGCTTGAAGCAAGCACCCAAAGCATGGTCTGACAAGATAGGACAGTATCTTGTCACTATTGGCTTTCAGATTTCCACGGCAGATTTCTCACTTTGTGAGAAAAATAGAGAAAGGTATTATGTTGCTTGTCATTTATGTTGATGATTTGATCATCACAAGTGATAGTAATGAAGATATCCTTCATGTGAAAATGCTATTGAAGCAGAAGTTTGAGATGAAGGATTTTGGGAGAGCTGCGTTACTTCTTGGGCATTGAGGTGATTAGATCCACAAGTGGGATATGGCTCTAGCAGAGGCAGTATGGATTGGACATGGTGTCCAAATATGGGATGACAGGCTGTAAGCCTATTTCAGTTCCTTTGGAGCAGAATGTGAAGTTGAGCATAGATGCAGGTGAGCTTCTGGAATACCCTACTATGTACAGATGCATAGTAGGAAGTTTGATTTATATGATTGTTACCAGGCCAGATTTGAGCTATGCTGTTGGGTTGGTAAGTCAGTTTATGCAGGCTCTAAGGAAACCGCATTTGGATGTGGCTAGACGCATACTAAGGTATGTGAAGTCCACATTGCAGTATGGACTATTTTATGAGACTAGGGTTCAGATACAATTGCATATATACACTTATGTTGATTGGGCTGGTAGTATTTCTGATAGACGATCTACCAGTGGATATGTGTTTTCTTTTGGGAGTGTTGCAGTCACTTGGAGCAACAAGAAACACCCTACAGTTGCCTTGTCGAGCATAGAGGCTGAGTATAGGGGTGCAGCAATGGCTCCATGTGAGGTAGCTTGGTTGCGTAAGCTACTTTATGATATGCATCAATCTACAGATGGGCCAATTATCATTTATTGTGACAATATGAGTAGTATACACTTGGCAAATAACCCAATCTATCATGCTAGAACAAAGCACATTGAGGTGCATTATCACTATGTGCAGGAGAAGGTTCTAGTAGGTTTTATTGATCTAGTTTATGTCAGCATAGAGGATCAGGTAGCTGACATATTCACGAAGGCATTGGGCATAGAGAAGCTGCACAAGTTTAGAGACTTGCTTGGTGTGCAGGAATTGGGATTGAGCTCGAGGGAGAGTGTTGAGATATCGAGCTCCACTCGTGATATGCCAGGGTGACCGTTGTGCATTTATGTCACCGACTTGTTAGGTGCAGATGCAGTTGGTACACCGCCCATGAATAATAGCTGGATGACAGCTATCTTTATGTACTCTAGTTAGTGGCTCAGTTAGTATGCCACCTAGGCTAGCTGAGTTTGGTTTGAGACCCACATATAGGCTTCACCTATTCCTTTTGTACTTAGAGAGAGTTCTTTTGGCTTTCACAACTAAGAAGAGGAAAACTATTTTCAGCCTCCACCTTTGTGTGTATTCCCCCATTGTGTATGTGAGAAAGCTACAAGTGAGACTCCCCATTGTGTATGTGAGAAAGCTGCAAGTGAGACTCCTTACCTCTCTCCCACTCTCTTCACAAGCACTAATTTGAGTCAAGTTGAGGTTGATATCTCAATAAAGGTGGCTACCTGATGGAGCTGGATTGCACACAAATTGATGCATTGACAGAGCTGTAAGTGGGTCAACCCAGCTATGCATTTGAGGATGAGCAAGAAGGGGGGAATTCAACTGGCAAAACAAGGTGTCGAAGATCAGTATCCAAGGAAGCGAATGAAAGGATTAAGCAAGCTTTAGATCTGAAGGCAGTTTTGCTATGGGAGGAGATGAAAATAGCAGAAAGATATGTAATCTTCCATGTTAGGAGCTTGGACACAAACCCAGAGGGTGAGGAGTACCAGGTGCATATCTCTAACAGCCCACATTGTTCATGTCAAGACTTCACAAAAAGAGCTAACAAGGGAAAACTTATGCCATGCAAACACATGTAGTTCTGTTACATGGTTGTGTTGGGTCTTGATATGGATACAAACATGTGTATTCACCAGCCATGACTTGCACTGATTTGTTTCAGATCCTTAGTCGTCCAAGACACTATCCAAGCATTTGACATGCTAAGATACCATATTGGATTATTGTTGCTCCATGGAAACTCCTTTGCTTAGCCAAGATTTTGTGTTTCAATTTTTGAATATATATGGCATTATTAAAGGGGATTTTATTCTACTTAAATGTACAAGAGATTGTAGGGCTTCGTGGATCATCATGATTTTTTTTTGAAGAAAAACCATATGTTTGAGGAAAATTTGATTCCAACAACTTGAAATACATCTAATTAGTTCTTCGAAGTTTGAAAGGACAAAAGTATATAATGCTTAGTCATAGTATCTTGAGATGAATGTGTATTTTGTAGTGGTGCTTTTGGTCTATCACTCCTTGAAACTCATTATATGACCATGATTAAAATATACACTAAAATTTTTAAGAAACTTCATAATTATGAAGCTCATGATTAGAGTGCAAGGAAGATATGGCATGCCATGAGCTATAAAGAACATTAATTAAATACTCATTGCAAAACTCACAGAAACTTACTCCCAGAATGTTAAAACCCTTTTGGCATGCATTTGTTTCATCACTACCCTTAATAAAGGAGATATATAGTAGACCTTATACTGTTGTGCAAAACTGAGTGGGATTCTTCAATACCTCCATCTATTCTTTGAGAATCTTATTGAACCTACACCTAAACTCGTTGCTCTATGGATTTTGCAGCTAGCTCTCCCTCACAAGATACTCGAAGGTCCTTGAGACCTTCTCCTCTCTCACCTCCCAATCCCTTGGTGAGACTTTGAAGCTTTCCCTCTCAACGCTCCTTTTCTCTACAGGCACAAGAGGAGGTGTGAGAATAGAAGGGTAGCTATGATACCCTATAGAGAAATGGATATGAAGAGAGGAAGACACTCTAGGGAGACAACAGTGCATGACCTACAATTCACATCGAGCTTTATTCAACACATGACCTACCATGCAAATCTAGCTCAAACATTCAATATCCCTTATCTTCAATGTGGTCCCTTATCCACCATATTGACAGCTTTACTCCATATCATAACCTGTGTATGTATAATTATGACACTAGATGAGGCCATAATGTGGAATATTCTAACAAAGACAATTGAGAGCAAGACATGTTACTACCTTTTGAAGAAGATATGAGTGTTAGCAAGAACATTGATAGAAGATGCCTTGATAACACACAACAAAAACATAAAAGTCAAAATACCCAACATGGAGAATATTTTGACTACATTTGTACTGATTCAAACATTTAAGATGAGATAATTACATTATATAAAAAACATAGCGTTAACAAATATTTGATGTCACACACATATTTTGTGTACAAGAAACTTGCACCAATTAATGTGACATTGTTATAGACGAAGACAACCCAAGGCTAACAAAATGGGTGGTCATCCATGATGCATTAGAAAAACCTAAACTTGTATTATAAATAAGATACAAAGCAAAGAACTTCAGCTTACTATTGAAACCTTTGATAAACACACAAGCATATATTAATATAGAAAACAATACCTCCACATCCTGACATATTCCGTAGCATTACCCATAATACCATCATCGTTAGATGTAGCATTACATTCATGGGCAACCTAAACATTAACATATCTGAAACAATTATCATTCACAAGTCCATAATATTTGAGCACCTTGACAACATCTATCATATTTAAAATCTAACACCACCATCCAATAAAATACAGATGGAACCACATGCCAAGCTCTAGCACAAAGAGAAAACAAATGAATCCTCATAGGGTAATTATCATATATATTTTTATGATCATGATAACAAGTTATATTCTTAACAAGTAACCTAGAAATATTTAAAATATACTCAAAGGCAAGGCAAATCATGAGGTGTGACTAATTGTCTTGTTTTTGTCTACCATCTATTGAATTAGATCATAAAGTCATATACTTTGACTTTAAAAATAAGCTCTACAAAAGGCACACTAGTGTACTCTTCCAGTATGTTTTATCAACATCTATATTAATTAATTGTAACCAATAATTTACTTTTAAAAAAGTTACACTTTTAAAGTGGATTTATGGTGAACGCTTATTGTTGCTTTTTGATAGTGGAATTTTCATTTTGCGGTTAGCCTTCTTCAAATGTACACGTGCCAATACAAAAAGATAAATCTCGTAGGTAAGGCAATCATTGCACTTGTCATCTATGTCTAGTATCTTAATTCCACAATCAAGAGCTAGTAGAAGAACATTATAGAAACATTAGATCACCATCCATCTGAGGCAAAAGTCCCAATAGTAGATGCCCAAACAGTGAGGTCCATAACTCAAGCAATTCAACTCAGTGTTGACCTAAGCTAAAACAAATGTTAGGACCTGTTACATAATGTGCACATGAGTGGTCCATTTTAAATTTGAATACACTCAAAGGTGTTGATTCTGTCCACATCTCATATTAATTCTATGTAATCTCATTATATACTCATAATAGCCAACATTATTATCTAGCACGCCAAGGCTCACTCGCAAAGGCCAATCTAAAGGTATTAGGAAACCCCTATAAACATATATGGAAACTCAGTTCATGTCAATGTTTTTTATAAAGGAAAATGTTAGAAAATTAGGTTCTCATTTGGGTTTGGGACAAAAAGCTGGGAAACCATGGTATTCTAATTATTTTGACAAATTTATGCTGATTGCCAAAAATAGTCAAACGTTAACAACCTATATCTTTTCATTTGGCAAATCCAAATTGGGTCACATAGATATCAAATCAAATGCAAGACATGATTTAGATAATGATCTTTTTTCTTACACCACTTAGTAAATGTGCATGCATAAAAATAATCATTTTATAAGTTATGGCTTGTTTATAAGATAGTCGTCCATTTGCGCTATCATTTATCAAGGTTGAGGATGGTAGGATAGCCCACTTTGAGAAAACATGTGTGCCTTGGGATCTATGGAGCGCTCTAAGGTGGATGGAACCTATGTGAAAACATGATGAAGAGAGTGCTCATGACATGTACCTCAAGTCAATTAGGTTCCAAGATAGATTAGCTTGGACTCATAAACCAAATCTTGAGTGAATGTGCATTTCTCTCTTGTGCTCAACAATACATGATAGGCCTCTTATATAGAGAGTTCTCTTTGAATAGTCAACATATGTGGGATCCTCTGATCCACATCTCTCCTTTGGAATCCTTGATCCACATCCTCTCATCACGTAGTTTACATCCTAGGGTGGCTACTTTAATCCATTCCTATACCATAGCTTAGCATCTAATATGTGCTCATGGCACTGTTGGAAAGGTCACCTCCCCATCTGTAAGCCCCCAAATGAGGAGAGCGTGGGGGAGGGAGACCTAGGGCAGAAGATGCCCAGAGAAGAGAGAGAGAGGGGGCTACCACATGGGCAAGTGCAGATGGGAGGGCATCCAAGTAAGTGGGCAGATCAGAGTGGCGCAACAGAGGCGGGGTAGACCAACACATGGGTTGGCTAGGAGAGGGCTAGGAGAGAGGCTGGTTGGGCTGCTTTGAGGCAGCCAACCAGGCCTTATATAGTGCTGACCTAGGGGTCGGGCCCTTGCCTAGATTGGAGGGCCAAAAGCCCTAAAATTGTGGGCCATAAAGGCCTAGTTTTGTGAGCCTTTAAAGGGCTAGACCAGCAGCAGACTGGTCGGCCAGTATGAGGCTGGCTGGTCGGTTTACTCAGCAGGCCTTAATAAGGAGAGGCTCTTGGCCTCATTTAATATCCAGCAGCCACGTGGAATGTTTCAAATGATCCAACTAGGGTTCTTGATGGTGAGACATACAAATGAGGCCATTGATGCATTGTTTAGTAGATTCTCAAAGAAACTAAGAACAACTTGTACTTTCACATTTCCTCACCTTTAATAAATGCCAAAACTCTCATCCATGTCCATTTCTAATTTAGGAGATTCCTAATTCAAAACATTTGTAAAGGGAACTAATGCAAAGGAAAAGAAGCATTAGTGGGTTATATACAATGATATTTCTAAAAGGAGGGTAATAGGAGGCAAGATTTATTCTCTACATTAATTTCAAGAAATGCATTAAATTGCCACATGCATGCAGAAGATGAACATACATATGCACAAGGCAGCCAACTATGGCTTTGGGAATCAAAAATAGATACTTGTTTGCATTCTTATAATTGGTGGGCAGAAAGGAGCAGCAGGAAGCATACTCTCTAGGCCTATCTACAGGAGGTGAGAGAGTGCAACAAGGGCTACAGACTTAGCCAGGAAGGGGCTAGACCTTGGCTATCTTCTAGGGCAGCAAGGTGCTGAGATCATCATCTTCTGGAGCAGCCATTCACAAGCAAGTTGGAGCAATGGAACAGTTATCTTGGGGCCTACATTCAGGAGGACCAAGGGGACCTGTGTGCTACAAACAAAGCTTGGCAGGGGCTGCCCACCTAGGCTGATTCACAAGTAGTAAGGTAGAGAAGAACACACTGGATGGAAAGTCTACAGACGCTCTCGAGGTGGAGCATGCGGGCTCGAGTCTAGAGATAGCCAGTAGATAGGAGAAGGTCCTTGTGGTTAGATAAGAAGACCACACCATTGGTGGGACTTTGGATCTATCTATTTTGTATTGTGTCCATAGTTTTGGATGGAAATATATATTTTGGTGGTTTCTCTATCTGGCTGCTTCATTGTCTATTGATGAGTCTGCACATTTATATTATGCACATTAAATTAAGAAGTTTGTGATTCCACACCCCACATGCACACCGTGTGAGCTCTTGGGCATTACTATAAGTCTTTCGCTGTGTGTACCCTCTATTGGGAGGAGAGCATGGGGGAGGGAGACCTAGGGCAGAAGATGCCCAGAGAAGAGAGAGAGAGGGGGCTACCACATGGGCAGCACCTCACAAGAGAAGAAGTCTACAACAGATGGCACGAACTATAGTGCAGATGGCGGGGCATCCAAGTAAGTGGGCAGATTAGAGTGGCACAGCAGAGGTGGGACAAACCAGCACATGGGTCGGCCAGGAGAGAGGCTGGTTGGGCTGCTTTGAGGCAGCCAACCAGGCCTTATATAGGGTTGACCTAGGGGCTGGGCCCTTGCCTAGATTGGTGGAGGGCCAAAAGCCCTAAAAGTATGGGCCATAAAGGCCTAGTTTTGTGAGCCCTTAAAGGGTTGGACAGCAGTAGACTGGTCGGCCAGTATGAGGCTGCCTGGTCGGTTTACTCAGCAAGCCTTAATAAGGAGAGGCTCTTTGCCTCATTTAATATCCAGCAGCCAGCAGTTCTAGGGCAAAAAGGAGCAGCAGGAAGCATACTCTCTAGGCCTATCTACAGGAGGTGAGAGAGTGCAACAAGGGCTGCAGACTTAGCCACCTTGGCTGTCTTCTAGGGCAGCAAGGTGCTGAGATCATCATCTTCTGGAGCAGCCATTCACAAGCAGGTTGGAGCAGTGGAACAGTTTTCTTGGGGCCTACATTCAGGAGGACCAAGGGGACCTGTGTGCTGCAGACAAAGCTTGGTAGGGGCTGCCCACCTAGGCTGATTCACAAGCAGTAAGGTGGAGAAGAACACACTGGATGAAAAGTCTACAGACGCTCGAGGTGGAGCACACAGGCTCGAGTCTAGAGATAGCCAGCAGATAGGAGAAGGACCTTGTGGTTAGATCAGAGGATCACACAATTGGTGGGACTCTAGATCTATCTATTTTGTATTGTGTCCATAGTTTTGGATGGAAATATATATTTTGGCGGTTTCTCTATCTGGTTGGTTCATTTTCTATTGATAAGTCTGCACATTTATATTATGCACGTTAAGTAAAGAAGTTTGTGATTCCACACCCCACACGCACACTATGTGAGCTCCTGGGCATTACTATAAGTCTTCCGCTGTGTGTACCCTCTGTTGGGTCATTTCTAACGGGCACCATATCTCAACACCTCCCCTTGGTGCCATGATCCATTGGCTATTGCAAGGTGGTCAGATGTGAGTTTACATTCCATCACCTCCCCTTAGTGCATTCATTGCTACTTAAGGTGGTCAAGTGTGGTTTTTACATGTCAATACCTCCCCTGGGTGCTTTCATAGCTACTCTCAGGTGGTCAGGCTTGAATTACAAACATGTGGGCTAAAGGTGGAAAGGTTGTTGCTTCTCAATGCCTGTTGTTCATGGCGTTCTCTTCTTTGCTCGATGTAGCTTGATGCTGGATGGTTTGTTCTTCCATGTGCCTTAATGTTTTATGTGTGGATGCCATTTTCTGTGCTATGGTCATCTCATACACTTGTGCTTTTGGCATGCATTTTGCATTCATGCGTCACTTTTTCATTTGTTGCAAAGGTCTTACCAATTGATTTCTTTCAATATTGGCAGTGTTTGATTGCTAGCAATGATTTTGATCTAACAAGTGTGTAGAGATTGAAAAGATGAACACTTTTCTTTGTTGGAGCGTGTCCAAATTCTTCATGGATTGGGAGTTATGGCTTGTCGAAGTTTTGATCAAGAAGAGGGGCAATCGACGATGTGGCAAAGGAGTTCATATGCTTGCTTGGCAAGGGGTTACTGTGCTGAGGTAGCCCTATGCCACATGGTAAACTTTTAACTCAACTAAGTTATCCTAGGGCTAGATAAAGTTAACCATGGTATAACTAATCCAAGCAACCAAAAACTTAACTAAGGTTTAACTTAACCACACCATACCCAAACTTATCTGCCATGTGTCATGTCAAGGGATTGCCACATGGCCTAAGGTTCAATCCTTAGAAAAAAAAGAAAAACTTTGAAGCTTTCTCTTGTGGGAGTTTTGACGATGGCAACTCGAAGGAGAGGATGGCGTGCGGTGACGGAGATCTGCAGAGGCTTGTTGCTGGTGACAAGCAGGCTTCTGGAGCTATGAAGAGCTTGTAGGAGCTCTTCTGTAGCTAGAACGCTGTAAGCTGCCAGCGTTCTCTAAGAGCTATGGCATCGTTTGTTGCGACATCGATGAAGGAGCCCCCCGTGAGTCACGTACGTTGAGGCAGCTGTGTGAGCTTTTGTTGAGCAGGGAGTTGGCTATGAGCTGTTGAAGATTTCAGGAGTCTCTGCCTGCTGCAGGTTGCCTGTTTTTTGTGATGAAGCTGCTAGGCGTTAACTAGGAGCTCGGCCTGTTGATGGGAGCCTTGCGTTAGAGAAGTAGTCCCGTTTTGAGCTTTGTTGCGATGCTTGCATGCTGATGGAGGCCACTGGCTGAGCTTTTTCCATGGCGTTGTTTCGTTTGGAGAATGGAGCTTTAGCAATCGTTGATGGCGGGCTGTTTCGCAAACTTAGAGGCTTCGAGGTCGTCTCGTGAGGCAGATGGAGTAGCGCTTGGCTCGTTGAGGTGGCTCGTGGATGGCGTTGCACCTTTGGAGGAGAGGTTGTAGAAGGGCCGTCGAGCATGAAGCTTATTACAGTTAAGCCAGGAGCTTTTGGAGTAGCCAGTCTTGGCTATTTTTGGCTTTTGATGCCCAAAGTAAGGGATAGCACTACTCACGGGTGTTGATGGCATCACAGGAGCCATAGAACCATTGTTTGTCTTGGTAAGCTGACGGGTTTTGCTGCTGAGCTCGCTACTCGCTTGCTTGCTTGGTTGGCAGCTAGTTTTGTAGTGGCTGGTAGTGTTGTAGTGTGGCTGCTCGTGCGTAGGTGCTTTGCTAGTCGCATTGCTTGCTTGTTAGGTCGTAGGGCGGCTTAGTTGTGCTGCTGTTAGTGGAGTTGTTTGTGCCTCTGTTGTTTGCTTGCTTGAGACATAGTAGTCTTGTGTGGTCGATGAACATTGAAGCATGTAAATAGGCCAAGAATAGTAGGTTGTGCCTTGAGCGCTGGGTATGTAGATCTCGCTTGTCACTTGCTAATATTGGCACTGATGTAGTCACGCAACTTGTGTTTTGTCTCGCACTCCTTGCTTTGTTGAAGTTGTCAAAGTCTATCGGCTTGCTTTGTTTGTGAGGCAAGCTTTGTGTAGATAGGCAATGAATCCCTCTCCCTCTTTCGAGAAGTATAGTACGAAAGTGTCTCTCTCTCCCTAAGAAGAAGAAGAAGAACTCACAAATCTCTCAATCATGAAGAGGACATAAATCTCTCACTCTAAAATTAAAACTAACCTAGGAAAACTCACAAGTTCCTAAGGCGTGCATATAACTAATCTAGGATACTAGACCTAAGCTACAATACCATGAGAAAACATGTGTGCCTCAGAATCTATGGAGCACTCTAAGATGGATGGAACCTGCGTGGAAACATGATGAAGAGAGTGCTCATGACATGTACCTCAAGTTAAGTAGGTTCCAAGATAGATTAGCTTGGACTCATAAACAAAATCTTGAGTGAATGTGCATTTCTCTCTTGTGCTCAAGAATACCTGAAAGGCCTCTTATATAGAGAGTGCCCTTTGAATAGTCAACATCTGTGGGATCCTCTAATCCACATCTCTCCTTGTGGATATCCTTGATCCACATCCTCTCATCATGTAGTCCACATCCTAGGGTGGCTACTTTAATACATTCCTATACCATACCTTAGCCTCTAATATGTGCTCATGGCACCATATCTCAACACACACACTTCTTTTTCAACTAAAAAACATTTTTAGGATAGACCACTTAGGTGCTCTCTTTTTTTCAAACCAAAAAAAAAACTTTGGTGGATTTGCGATGCAATACCAATCTCATTAATCATGCTGATAGGTGAAGGATAATCCAATAAATAAATATCAAGTCCTGCCAGACTTGGACAAACCTACAAGCTTTAGATTAAGTCCATATTGATTGGATTCAATCCATGCACTAGCTCCCAACATCTTGTCACTTGGATGTGACTATAGCTATACTTTACATGAAGTGTTAGATGTGGCTACCCTTGCAAATGATGCCACCATCAATAGCAAGATCTTGTAGCTCATGGTATATTAACGAGGGTAAAGAAGATATCTATATAATGATAATGACCAATGGACTGGATTTGAAGATGCTATACCAACCCATAAGTAAATTCCTATGGCAGAAAGGTCACACAAACATTCACATATGAGAAGGAAGGAAGGGAGCATAACCCCACAGTAGAATAAGCACCAAGATAGGTCGCTATCAATCATCTTAACACGTGCACAATATGAAATAAATAAATCAACTGTAAAAGTAGATGGAAAAATGTGTCCCATACAAATATGATGTGTCATACCCCCTACATTGCTAACAAGGTGGAAATCCCACCAATCCCCTACTTTTTGGATGCAATATCATTAGGGTATGTTGTCTATATCTATATGTATGTGATTGAGTTATCAATCTAGTATGCAAACCTAGTTCCAGTAATAGTACTATGTGTTGAATGTTGTTTGAAATGTGGTCTTCATACATTGTTGTGGTCTCTTTGAATTTCAAGTACAAGTCTAGACTATCCATCATTTTATGTAGATTTTTTTATTGTGGGGTTTGTTGACACATATCAATGTTGAAGTCTCTAGTAACTATAATTATTGTGTTATCTTGAATGTGTTTGTCATGTTTGTGTGAAAATATGAAGTGAACATGTTATATTTGTGAGATGGTGGTAAATAAATGTTGAGCACCAAGTATTTTTTATTTTGCTCAAGTATCTTGACATATGATTTCTATTCCCTGGTGAACGTGTGTGTAGTATGTGTTTATGATAGACGAGCATTTTATGAGCATACAAGTACCCATGGTAGTAAGTTTTACAATATATCAAAAGGAGAGTCAATGTATTTTGTTGGCATTTTAGTTCTAGTTTCTTAGAGGCAAATAATGTTACAACCCATTAATTTTTTGGTTTTTATTATGCCTACTTTAGACTTTGATAGTGATCTTATATTCAATGCTTGAATTAAATTTTTTGAGTAAATTTTTCATTTATTTTAGTATTTTGAAGTGCTTTGTAATCTTTGCATCTCTAATTTGACGTCTTTGTCGGATGAAAAAGTTTTCCATTACAAAGGCTATAAGAGGAAAAGGTTCTCAATTTGTTTGACAGGTGATAGAGTAGTGTATGCAAGCCCATGACTGTGCACCCCTTTTAGAGACAAGGATACTTTCTCCATAGTTAGTCTTTGTGCTCTATGTATTGTTGTCATTGTAGTAGCTAGTTGGATTGGAAATTGTGCATGGGTTAAAATGCTTATTCTTTATGGCCCAGGTTGAACTTCTTTTATTGTTAGATAAAATGGTGCCCATTTTTTGTGGATATTTGTCTAATATGAATTAATGTTCTGTTTTCTTATTTGAAGTCCCATGTTCTCATGCTAGAATAAAATCCATATTATTTCTTTTGTATTATAAGATGGCATGGTCTCATGAAACTTCCATCTGCTCCATTCACTAGACCAATTGTTGGTTAATGTTTCTTTATCACAATTCTTCTAACGTACCCTCTTTTATTTCTATTATTGTGTGGAGTCCATTTGTCACTCTAGGGTCTTATAGCAGGTTTCTGGATTTGCATGTTGACTCAGAGAAGTGGTCAATTTTCCTAAAAGTATAACTTGTTTCGGTGGCCATGGGGAAGATGATCTCGGTGGCCATGTGGAAGATGATCTCATTGTGTTTGTTCATTTCTGAGTTTGTGTAGAACAAAGGAAAAGATGTATGATATGTAGGAAAGCTTGTTATTTATGTAGTTTATGTGATTTTTAGTGTGAATGCAATTTATAAAAGAGTTTAGTGCATTTATAAAAGTATTATTATTTTGTCTCATTGTTTTCATTAGTTCATAACATTTTGGTTTTTTTGTCCAATATGTGTTGTCCATACTATCTAATGTGTCTTCTTTTCTCTTAAATGTTCAAGAATCTATCATAGGATTTGCTTGGTAAAATTCTCCACATGTAATGACATCCACATCCCTATAGTATGGTGTTTGATTTCTTTTAAATATACACATGTGCAAGTCCACAAATTCGATTGTTATCTTTCCCACTAGAGATATCTCATCAAATACAAGGAGATGAACTTGTTCATATGGCAATGTGAGGGTTTTAAATTTGTCTTTGAACAAGGATGTTAGGTTCTTTTAAGGATTTGCAAGTGCAATGCTGAATATTGCACAATTATAAATATGAGGGATGTTTTCTCACTATGTGCCCACCTATGAGTAACAAATGTTTTCTCTCTACAGGTTGGAGTCGTTTGCATACATTATGTCATCAAACAATTCTCTTTGTTCTTCATTGATTGATTGAAATTTGTTGAAGATTTATTCATTAGGGAGAAGATTTTGTTCATTACGGCATTGTAATCATGACTACCTTTTTTTTTCAATAATTGATTCATTCAAAATGTGTGTTTATTATCTACTAGCTATGAAGTGTTGGTTTTTATTTGTATATAGGAGGAGTTGTTCATGACAGTAATTTTCAGCATCTTTAATTTTGTTGAATTTGACAAATCTAAGAATTTTTGCTTTCTTTCTTTTCTCAATAGAATTATTGGAGTGGTTGTATTCGAATGCAAATTATGCAAAGCAATTTTGTCCATATTTTGTCATCTTGTGTATGCCAATAATTGTTTTGCGTGCTATGTTTGTTGAATCATTGTCAAGTCTGTAAATGATTTTTTCTTTTTAGAATGAATGCACAATTTTCTTTCTCATTAGTGTTGACAAATTTGAGTTCTCTTATTGTTTTATGCAATTGTAACGATAGAGCAATGAAGAATGCTAATTGGGTGCTCATTTGTTTTGCATGCAAGAATGCATTTCCCATTTTTTGCATTTTCTTGTGTGGTGGTTAGATGCATTCAAGTTTCCAATTTTTCTTGCAAGATTTTGGTGATTGTATTGTCCATTTTTGTTATGTATGAATTGCAATATGATGCATCAACATAAGGGTTCATTACAAATTATACATCAATGTTTGATTGCCAAAGAGGCTTAATTTTGTATTAAATGCATTAGTCAAGATGTCTTCATGTTTTCTTTTTAAGAAAAGTCTTAGTTTTGTTGGTTGAGGCTTTATAGAGAGTCTGTATGATTGGAGGTCTACTTGTAAATGATTTAACCATTCATCCAATGACATGATAGTGTTAGGTATTACTTGAGTTACATTTCTTCTAGAATCCTCTTGAGTTTTTGTTGAAATTGCAACCTTCTATTTTTTTGCAAAGGTGTTAGTATCATTGTTTGTGGCAGTGGTGGTTTAAGGTTGTGAAATCTACACTTGTTGCTTTTATGTTTGGTGCAAAAGGAAGTGTGCTTATGTATTTTAGATTTTATTCACATTTTCATTTAGAAAATTCTTATCACATGTTATGCGTACATCTATAAAAGTCAAGCGTGCTTATGTGTTTTAGATCTCTTTCGTATTTTCATTAATTCTTATCACATGTTATGTGTACATCTATAAAAGTCACAACTTCTTCACCCCTATCATGCTAGCAAATAGGGACATTTTTGTCCCAAATTATTTCGTGCTCATGTTCAATCGCTCTAATTTGGAATTCTATGAAGTAATCAATTACATTCCCTATTATCGAATGGTCTAATTTGGAATTCTATGAAGTAATCAATTACATTCCTTATTATAAGTAGAGTCAACAGTAGTTTATGTACGTAATATCTCGAACATATAGAGGAATTTTATTGATGTAGGATTGGTGGTGAGTCATCTCAAGGTAATTGTTCTTTGTTGTTGTTGTTGGTTGAATGAAGGCATGTAGATAATGGATCCCATAAATGCTCTACACAAGAAAAAATGACAAGAAAGTTGGTGGGCCTAATTTGGCGCATCATAGCAAAGGATTGGTTTTGTAGCCTCTCTTTGTAATCAAGTGATGTCCTTAAATTTTCAAAATCTCTCTAGCCTACACTTGACTCTAGTGTTCTTTCAATGTTTGTGTCATTCTTTACATCTTTTCCGAACAATGATTTTTTTTGCAACATTCCTTTTAGTAGACGCATCCATATTGATTTTATGACTTGAAGTATGATGAATTTGATTGATTTGAATAAAATAATAGGGATTTTTTGAGATAATTTTAATGACTTATGCATTCTCTCCCTTTTACAATATCTAATTATGAGATCTTCATGTTCTCAACATGCCTTGTGGGGCCAAACAGAAATAAGAATTTAATCTCCATTTTTAGTTTCAATAAGGGAACTACTAAGAACTGAAAATGTTACAACAACAGCCACCTTAAAAGGCAAGTTTAGAAAGCACTGTTAAACAAATCAGACTCACAAGACCCTGGAGTTACAAGATTAGCAAATCTGCAAAAAGTTTGGATTTATAAGGGGCTTTTCTGATCAGAATCCTCCGAGCATCCAAGCAAAGGACGAAAATTTCACATTTCTACTTCAAAAAAATGCATGTTAGGGTATGTTACTAAAGCCATGTTTCTCATAGAAACTATATGTTATAGTTAATTACAAAAAAAGCACATTTCTACTTCAAATGAGAATGTCTATTGTATCCATAGATCTTCGCACAAAGATGGAGATCTGATGTAACAATAAAGCCATGTTTCTCAAAGAAACTATATGTCATAGTTAATTACAAAAAGAGCACATTTCTACTTCAAATGAGAATGTCTATCGTGTCCATAGATCTTCCCACAAAGATGGAGATCTAATCTAACAATGACAATGATGTTAGGCATGGTGGATACTAGGATGGAAAGGATTTTGGAAAAACCCACGTGCATAGAGTGGGTTTCTCAAAGAAAATCCCCTCATAACTCCTATTTGAAAAAAACCTTGCGTAACTCCTCTTCGTGGGGGGTTTCTCTAAGGAAAACTCATTTGAAGGAAATAGTTTCATCATGAAACCACCTTGGAGTTTGGAGAAACGCTTTCATCACCCCTCTTCATAAGGGGTTTCCCCAATTAAAGTCGTTTGTAGGAAGCCTTCCAAGATAGTTTCGCTGGTAAAACTACCTTGGACAACATTTTTTTAAATGTCAACTTTCGCATCCAATACCCAAATATAGTCATTTAGCCACTCAAATCAAACTAAAAAGACCATTTGAGCACATCTACAAGGTTATAAGTTATAAATTATATCATTTAGAGTCTTAAATACTGAATTTAATTTTTAATAGTATAAAACCAGTCATATTATATATTTAGCCTTAGTAGATTCTTCACTTTTCAGTGAAATAATCATTGATTCTCATTGATGAAGCCTCTAATGAGAGCCACAAAAAGCGATAAGAAAACTCTATGGAGAGTAGGTATTATAAGCTATGGTTTTATGGAAGCACAGTATTTAGTTATTGGGTCATTGTTTTAACCTTGGTTTTTTGTGCTTTCTAATTGTGGTTGCTTAATAGAATAGACAATCTGTAAAATTCAATCTACCAAACACTCTAGAAATAGTCGACAAATTGCGTTCTACTAAACACTCCAGAATGAAAATGAAGAAATAGAAAAGATAGAATGAATTTCCAAGGCAATTTCTCTACTAAACACTCCTTGAGTGTATTGCTAGTCTTGAATCGTTCATAAAACCTCGCTCATACAATTTTGCTCAGACGTGTTAGAAATCAACCATCAAAGGGTGCGCACAACGGAAGGCTAATAAAATAGCACAAGAGCTCAACAGTGTGTGTGTGGGTGGAATCACAAACTTCTTAACTTAATGTGCTTCACATCGATGTACTGTGCAAACTAGCAAGTAGACCACTGTCAACCATACCAGATATATAATCCACCAAAAGAATATATTTCCGTCAAAAACTATGGACACAAAACAAAAGATACATCCAGAGTCCCACCAAGATGTGGTCCTCTGATCTTACCAAAAGGATCTTCTACTATCTGTTGGTACCTCTAGATCTTTGAGCGCGCGTGCTCCACCTCGAGCGTATGCAGACTCTGTCCAAAAATCTCAGCTCTTGCTGCCCTGTTAGACAGCCTAGGGTTCAGCCCTCAGTGAACTCAATCCGCAGCACCTTTGGGACTCCTCTGCCTCCTGGATGTAGGCCTAAGGATGAGGCTACTGATGCTCCTGCTGCTCCCTTGTGTGCTGACTTGCTGGCTATAAATGCCCCCCCAAGGGGCTCTTTTTTTAGGCCTCAAGGGGCTCCAAAACTGACAGACTGGCTGCTCCTTCTGGCCGACTGAGTCTGGCCCCCAACCAACCCCACATGCCCCCCTTTATGGGGCAGTAGGCTGCCCATTCTTGGGCTGTGAGCTGGCTGACTTGGTTGGCCATCCGACCAGCCTCCTTGCCCTATACAAGGGCAGGGTGCTGCTCACTTGCAGCAGCACCCTTTGCTGCACCATCTGGCCTCTTGGATGCCCTGCAGACCTGCCAACCCATGGTCTGCCCAATAGCGCCATCTGCCAGGGCTCTCTTTCCAGCTCCCCTCCTGCACCTTCTTGCTGCTCCTTAGTCACTTCCTGCCATGCCAGATCTAAGGCAAGACGCCTCTTGCACGTCCGCTCCTTCGATGCAGCCTCTGAAGCTCCGGGTGGACCTCATGGATGCCCTGCACACCTGCCCTCCTGCCAGTCCATAATAATGTTTGATAGATCCCCATAATTTAGGGACATATAGAGGAACTGAGGCAAAGGATCATGATTGGCAACAACAGCATGCACAGGAGGCGAAGAAGAAAGCACCGCTTCGCAGCTGCTGCAGCAGAGGAGCTGCCACCAGTGAGAAAGAAGGCAGCCAGGCAGCCAACACCATTAAGACCAAAACTGACAAATGTAAAGAAACACTAAACCCCAAAATATCAACCCTAACTAAACACTAACATAACAATAAGCTACACTTAACTACCTTAAACCAAAGTCAGGCTGACTTTCTACACTATTTTCCAACGTTTTCGCGGATTAGGAAATAACTATCAAGACATCCCATGAACCACACTTCAACTAAGTTAAACCAAAGTCAGCATGTCTTTCTATACTATTTTTCCAACATCCGCCTGGATTCGGAAACAACTAATCAAGCCATCCCATGGACCCTTCGCAGGGCCAGAAATGTCAATTGCAACACTTAGGATTGTCTCTCCAGTCAATTTTAAGATCATGGCCAAATCTGTCATGTTATAAGAATCTACAAAACTTATCATAAGTACCACAATATCACCCATAGCCTAAGATGGACACCAGTCTTTCTGAGCGAAAATAAGGTGTGTGTAAAAACAATTTCACCACATACACATACTCCAAGCTCCATGCAATCCAAACCATACACATACTCCATGCTCTTTACACATACTCCTGCTCTATGCAATCCAAACCATCAACATCCCTCACACTTATTTTGTGATCAACTACCTTAGAGATGAATTTAGAGGTAAAATGACAATCACAGGACACTTGAATAATCTTGAGGATACGCATAAGCATTCCTAGGGGAGTGGAGATAATCCCAAAAGCAATGACCACTGTGGTAGCAAAGCGCATCTTCCTTCTCTTCTTCATCTACATCATCTAGCACTGCAATCTTGTCACTCACATATCCTGCCTCCTACATGAGCTTATTCAAACTCCACAACTTGCCATGTATGACCTCCTGTCGAGGATGCGACATGCCCCTCTAAGTAATTCATGCACCACATTATTCACCTCAATACAACTGTGCTACTGCACTTTTCATCACACCATTATCAATCATTAACTTTCTCACGCTCACTACATTTGACCTGCCTGCATTAGCTCGAACGCAGAGAGGGCAAAGTATTCCTTGGACCTATCTCAAACACACAATTTGCAGTGTGCACAGCCTGCTGCACATCACAGTGAAGTCTGCATGATAAAAGTAATGCTGAACTCCCATGTTGAAAGGGCATGCTAACACTTAAGTCCTCTGCCAGTCGCCCAAGTACACCAGTCATACACAAACTTCTCTCTGCAGAGGGATAGTTGGAAATTGTTGCCTTCCATCAGCAATCAGACCTGTATGATTGCATGCATTGAGAACAGGGATAAAGGTAATGCTGTATGTCTTTGCCCCTGCATATGAATGAACAGATGAAGGGCCTCCCGCTCTGGGCAC
Organism: Dipteris shenzhenensis; assembly: GCF_047967505.1. NCBI lineage: Eukaryota > Viridiplantae > Streptophyta > Polypodiopsida > Gleicheniales > Dipteridaceae > Dipteris > Dipteris shenzhenensis. Next base: position 8,334,348 of record NC_141625.1, read on the forward strand.
AGACTGCAATCATGGCAATCCACGAGACATCATGCATTGGCATCTCTCCAAACACTGCCCTCACACCATCCAAGCTCCCACTTGGCATACATGTTCATGACAGCATTTCCTATAGCCCCCACTTTCGGACATACACCTAGAGGAGTCCAGGAACATGCCCAAACTCATCCTCTTGAAACACAATATAGTGCATTTTCAATCTCATGATAGTCACTCATAAGGTTGAAAACCATAAACTCCATCACGCATAGCAGCTACTATGACATCATGAGCTGGGTACCCAACATATGCTCTCACACATACAAATCCACACACCCACACATTACTTGAGCATCAATTTATACAAGGTCTTTATACTGAGTTTCTGTCGGCACTCCAAAGGTGAAGGGCAGACTCAGCCACGACGAAGGCTAGCACTAAAGGAGAAGCCCCCACTTTGGGCACACGCTGCAATCATTGCTTCACGTAATGGACATGCTAGTGAATTGCTTTGGCTTGATGCATTCGTCTCGCATTTGGCCAAACAATTGTGCTGTAATCGTGGCACTCCAAAAGACCGCATCATGAAGCAGCACGGTTGCCAAAACCACCTTTGAATCATAGCATTTGCCTTACACATTGACGCAGAACAACACCCAACTCCTTTCCATTGCCAACAATAGTAGAACGCGTCTCTCGACACTGAACACTGGCAGACGCATACAAAACGAATGTTCAAGGTCCTTTGGCTCAAATCTTCGCACCTGCATCTGACGAAACAGGAGTAAGGCGTCCTTACCATGGCCATTCTTGGAAGACACATTCCGAACACAGCAGGTGCATGCTTCAGGTTCCCACACTTGCTATACATTTGGATAAGAAAGTTATTCAGAAAAATGTCATGTGCTCATGGACACGATCACCCTCACACAGGGCCTTAGCACTGATTCAAAAGCGAGGCATAGGTGGCAGCGTCTGTCTCTGGACCCAGCTGACCAATATTTTTCCTCATTCGAGGACACAAGTCCTCATGCCTTGCAAGGCCACTCTGATGGTGCCCATATAAACCTCTGTAACCGAAAACCTTTCACTCGCTCTGCAAGCCGGCCTCAGCTCAAGAGATGGGCAACGACCGGCTTTATGCTCATCAAAATCTAATTTTGCATCCATTGCCCACAAGAGCCATTCGAGCGCAACATCCTCTGTCTCTTCAAGGATGGCGGCACGATTGAAAATGAGGCATGCACGATGGCCATGGTATAGAATGACAGTTGACAGAGTAAAATCGCCATAGATTATGAATTGGGTGTCCATTGTGAAGGAACATTTGCTCTATGGTTTCTGTTACTGTTGCTGTTTTTCTGGCCATGTTTTTGTTGCTTTGTGCATGTGGAGTCAGCTGGGTCCAGAGACAGACCTGCCACCTATGCCTCTTACGATTGCTGTCTCTCTATCAGAAAATACTCTCCTTGCTGTACGTAACTTCTTTTTGTTCTCTCGCCTAGGTTTAGGGCTCATGCATGGTTTCAAAATTCTAAGAGATGTTGAAAATCTTTAGGGAGTTTCACACCCGCGGCCCTTCACAAGCGTTGGAGAGGGGCATCGTCCCCTGTGGACCAATATGGATATCGTGGGTCCGGAAGTGTTTCAACAAAAACGATAGACCGGCATATGGAGGCCGCCCAAGTAAGTGAGCAGCCTAGATTTTAGCCCGCGAAACGCACCTATAGGGAATCGAATGATTTATCTATCCACTCTACCAATCAGTGTTTGGTGCACATTAATGCAAGCATTTTGAATTTAACTTGTCTACCGAGTGGTGTGAACCACCCACCCAACTGTCCTCCTCTCTTCTTCAACGGATGGGCAAGTGGTGTGAACCCGCCCTTATTTTGGGTTGCACACCATTTGGCACTGCGGCCACATGTCTTCAAACCACAAGCCGCACAAAAAAAGACCGCCCATCAGTGCCCACCTGGCCCTGACATCTTGTTGATAGCAAGAACCAAATCTGTGCCATCCAATAGTACTGTGTAATTATGAATTCTTTTTTATTCTTTTTGTGTCCGCCTAGTGTGCACCTGTACAATGTGCACCTGTACACTGCCCATCCCTTTTTTGCCTTGGTTGGGCACTAGGCAATGTGTACCAAGCTAAAATCGGAAGTTGACTGATCAAATCTTCGGGTTTACTAAAAATCCTCTCAGATATACTCTCTTAATCATCGCCATCACTTTCTCGAGATGTGGACAAGAGGATCCCACAGATGTTGACTATTCAAAGGGCACTCTCTATATAAGAGGCCTATCATGTATTATTGAGTACAAGAGAAGAAAGCACATCCACTCAAGATTATGTTTATGAGTCCAAGCTAATCTATCTTGGAACCTAATTGAATTGAGGTACATGTCATGAGCATTCTCTTCATCATGTTTCCACATAGGTTCCATCCACCTTAGAGCGCTCCATAGATCCTGAGGCATGCATATTTTGTCATTGTATCAGAGCTTAGGTTTAGCTCTCCTAGTTTAGCTCATTAGTAGTTCACTAGGATTGCTCCCATTCCTAGATTAGTTTCAGAATGTAAGATTAGTTTTAGATCTCGAGAGTTCTTCATTTAGAGAGATTCATTCTGAGTGAGATTTTTGAAATCAGAGAGACATATTGTTTTGGGGACTAACTCTGTGTCTGTGTTCCTTCCCATGGTGCTCACATTTCGAAATCTGTGCCACAGATGCTAAGAGAGGCTTTCCTAGGTGTGTGTGCAAGTGTTTGTTGCTGAGGGTGTGTCCTTGTTTCTTGTTCAAGTTGCTAAGTGAGGGCTATAGAGTGTTTGAATGCTTGGGTTTCAGTGAGAAGCCTTCAAGAGAGCCTGCAACAAGTACTCAAGAAAAGTCAAGCAAAGTAGCAATGCTACAAGCAAAGCGGCCAAGCTCAAGCTTTGACCTTAACTCCAAGGACCTCCTTCATCAAAGGTGGCTTTATTCCTTCAGCAAAGGCATCTCAACCAGCCTGGACAACCAGCCGCCATAGAAATGAGCTATTGTTGGAGGCGTAGGAGCCTCTTGGGACTCAGAGGAGCATTACATGGGCTTGTGCAAGCCGAGATAGAGAAGCTCTTCATCAACAGCACACTGGCTCACAATAGCTGCACCTCCGTGAACTTGCGCTCGCGCCCTTTGCTCTCCCTATAGCTACTCAGGTTACCGATGAGGGCAGGGCGCTCATCGACTAAGGTTGCTAAGCATCTGACTAAGCAAGGCAGTAGCAACTAAGCAGTAGCAACCGACTTGCTACTCAGAAGCAAGGCTTCAAAGCCTTCATCGCAATGACCTTCTGCCCGCTCCACCAAGTGACACCAGCTACAAAGACTCAAGCACGACCTCCATCACAACCACAGGCGACTACTATAGGTGACACAACAAAAGCACACAGCAGTGCACACACTCAGCACCAGTAGCAACCCAAGGACTCACGAGAAAGACACAACCTTGTAGCAAATGCCTCTCCAACACAATAGGCTCATGGGCGGGCGATGCCATAGCCTTGCCTCACAGCTCCAGAGCTCAAGGCTCTCACAGACTTAGACAGACAGCCCACACTCAACAGTGCATAGCAGACTCTGCCAAGCTCCTTCTCCATCGCGCCTTTGTTCGCTGACGCCCACGCAGTCCGCGTCGCCGCTTCGACGCCATGGCACATAGGCTTTTGATTCAAAGTTTTCATTCTTCCTAAGGTTTCCTACAATTGACCCGTGGCAAGATAGAAACTACCCATGGTTTAGTGTCCACAACCTTGGTTGAGTACATCTAGTTATGTTAACTCACCAGTCAAGTTGGGTTAGTCAAGTAAACCCTTGGAGGTAAGGTTAGGTAAGGTTGACACGTGGTAGATAAGACTCTCATTTGGTTAACTTAACCCACCATGTTTAGAGTTAGGGTTAGCTATGCCACATCAGCATGCACAATCAGCTGTGCCACCTAAGCACATAGCCCCTGCCAAGCACACTTTGTAAGCAGCATATGAATGCATGTGCCACATCATCAGGCCACCTCTTCTTCACAGAAACTTCTACAAGCCGTAACTTGCAATCCAGGAGGAATTTGGACACAATCCCAAAAGGAAAAGTGATCGTATTTTTTAGCTCTATGCATTTTTTAGATCATAATCATTGTTAGCAATTAGACACTACCAATATTGAAAGAAATCAATTGGTAAGACCTTTGCAACAAATGGAAAAATGACGCATGAACGCAAAAAGCAAGCCGAAAGCACAAGTGCATGAGATGACCATAGCACACAACATGGCATCCACACATAAAGCATCAAGTCACATGGAAGAACAAAGCATCATCATCAAGCCATGACTAGAATGACAAGAACAACATGTATTGAGAAGCAACATTCTTGCCACCTTCAGCCCATATGTTTGTAATCAAACCTGACCACCTGAGAGTAGCCATGTAAGCACCCAGGGGAGGATTTGATCTTGTAACTCACATCCAACCACCTTGCAGTAGCCAATGGATCATGGCACCATGGGGAGGTGTTGAGATATGGTGCCATGAGCACATAATTAGAGGCTAAGGTATGTGCTAAGGAAAGAATTAAAGTAGCCACCCTAGGATGTGGACTACATAATGTGGAGATGTGGATTGAGGATATCCACAAGGAGATATGTGCACAAGAGGATCCCACAGATGTTGACTATTCAAAGGGCACTCTCCATATAAGAGGCCTATCATGTATTGTTGAGTACAAGAGAAGAAATGCACATCCACTCAAGATTATGTTTATGAGTCCAAGCTAATCTATCTTGGAACCTAATTGACTTGAGGTACATGTCATGAGCATTCTCTTCATCATGTTTCCACATAGGTTCCATCCACCTTAGAGTGCTCCATAGATCCTGAGGCATGCATATTTTGTCAGTGGGTGAGGGCAATCCTTCTTCATTAGTAATCAACTGTTGTGAGCAAACTACCATGTTGGTTGAACTTGAGAGCATGGCTAATATTGCCTGGCATCTTGGGTCAAACCTCTCTCCTTTATTTATTATTGTGAAGCAATTTCAAACTCTACTGTAAAGGGAATCTAGCCTTCATGTGATTGCCATCACAAAAGTAGCAATGAATCTATGAAAGGCCTTGGCTTTTATCCTTCCCACTCTTACCTTTACCCTTGCCTTGCTTGGGTTTTGGTGGTCATCCCTCCTTACTCTTAGACTCGGGCTCACCTTGATTTACTTCTCGAAACTTCTTCTTGGCATGCCTACTAGATTTATCATGCCCAAATTTTGAACAAATGCTACAGTACTTTATCTTGCATTTGTCTTCTGTATGGCCCTTCTTGGTGCACTTGTTACACCATTTTTCTTATTTAATCGAATATTCTTTATAACCCATATCCTTTAAGGCCTTTGTCACATTGTTCTTCAATTTTTCAAGCTTAGTTTGAGACATCCTCATCATCACTCTCTTCTATCTTCTTCTTGCGCTTCTTCTTGGAGGGGGCTTGGAGGGCACACTTTTCTCTAGTGCAATAACTCAGCTCAACAGATCTTCATATGTCTTGGTAGGATTTACTATTTCTAGATATTTAAGATCAATTTGAGTAGTCTGCAATCAACCAAGCTTGTAGTGGTGATTTTTCATCTAGAGGTGTATTGAGCTAGTTGATCAAAGCTTGTTGTCGAAGCACAAAGTCTTAAATAGACTCATGTTCTTTCTATTACAAGTTGTTGAGCTTGATATGGACATCTTCCTCATTGATCTCCTATCGAAATCTTTTCAAAAATGCCTCTTACATTTGCTACCCATCTTTGAAGTATCCAATAGAAAATTGATTGAACCAACACTGAGCTATCTTTGCTAAAGCGTATGGAAAGTAAGTCATATCTTCCTCCTTTGTTACTGCACCATTGATGAGGCAAACTCACAAGAATTTCTACAAATGACTATAAGGATCCTCGTCTTCATCTCTTAAAATCTAGCATTTGACCTTGATGGAAGTAGTTGGCTTTGTTTTGACAATTGGCAACTCAAGTTCAACTCGGGCATTTTCTTCATTGTGACACTCCCCCATATGGGCATGCTCATGGCAACGTTCCCTTGATCTTAGAGCCAATGGCACTCACCAGGCAGCCACTAGTACTTTTGGCATTGGTGACCTTGGTGGTTGGTAATGCGTATGGCCACAACCAATTACAATTTCCAAACTCAATGTTTGATATCTAGATGGTGGAATAGGATAACCACCCTACATCCTATCAATGTGAATGTAATCATGAGATTCCACTATGATGACTTTGAATTGGTACCCAACTCAGTGTTCAGTGTCTTATTAACAAAGCAATACTAACTGTCCTTTGTCCAACATTGACTATTGTTGTGACATCCTACTAATATGACTCTGCTCTGAGTCTTGGTCAGAAGCTCAACCATGACTATGTCGGTCTTCTTGCTTCTAACGCGTGTTCAGATCTTTGTCGTCGTTCTTTTCTAAAAATATGTCTAGCTTCATATCTTGATACATAATGTTGGCATGTAGAACCGCACTTTTAGCTCACTCTACATCATGACCTGTTGGACTTTTCAAAATGGAGATTTTCTATGGATGACTACTCAGATTCTTCTTGCTAAAACCTGAAAGTCACCTCTCCATTAAAAGGTTTAGGTATTCATGGGCATACATTTGGAATTGTTTCACTCTTAGTGTCATTATGGTATCCTAGAACATCTCTCCTTTGCTCATGGTCGAGTCCTTGTGTGGAGCTCATCGTTGCAGATGGTTCTCTGGATGCTCCCTCCCATTCCCCTAGTTATCATATACTAGCTTCAAATTCATGGTAGCTTCTTGGTCTTCCATATTCTACCAACCTCTACAACCTCTTCACAAATATTCCTCTTGTCGTGCCCATATCTTTCTCTCCTCACACTGAGCACATGTCAGACATCCTTGCAGCAGCTGAATAATATGTAGAGCTACCTGAGAACACTCCTCAATCTAGTTTCTAGTTACCACATAAGTTGCCAGATGCTGATAGCCTGAGAACACTCCTCAGTCCCCTTTTGTAGCTACCAAATTAGCTTGCAAAATGCTGATAGCCTCAGAATGTCCTGAGAGAAAATGTTGTTGGCCAAACCGAGTAGTTGTTGTAACTGGGCTCAGGTTAGAATAAATTGTCATTGTTGAAACTTGTGCACTCAAATCTACATACTCCTATACTCAATCCACGCAATTCCCCACTCAAGACTTTCGGTGTGTCATTTCCCTAGCAATAGATCCAAATGCTGACAGTCTTTTTCACTAGTTCCCAATTTGATTGGTTGGATGCTCCAATCGAGTTTCTAGCAAAATAGGATCACAATGAAGATGTTCACTCTTGCAATCTAAGGGCTTCTATGCAGGGCTAAAGGTTGTCTTGAAATTAGTGAATCAGGAGTTAGAACTACCAATGGGCAACACACCCAGTAGGCAAACTCTATGAAGACAGGCAATGTATTGCTCAAGTGGAAAGATGAGAATGTACCCACCAATAACAATTATACTATGAAAGAGTAGTCTATTTACAACAACTTGTGGCTGGTCAATCACACCATTTCACTTGGTAACTCTCTCAGATTCACCCTCTCCTTGTCTCAACTAACTGAGAGGCTCTGTAAATTCCTATGCAACAGACTATCTTTCCTACAAACTACTTACTACTACCACACTACTAACTCTCTCCCTATTACAATTAAATCCTATATCCAAGAACTCCTCTACCGAATCCCCAAGGGTGAGTTCACCACCTTCTAAAACTAGTCTATCCACTATTTCGGAATGCATTCTACCATTGGATGGCTTTGCTAGACTTCCACCTCAGTCCTCAATCTTTGGAGCTCAAATTACTCATCACTGCTTGAGCTCGTGCTGCTTCACAATCACTAGCCAAATTGGCTTCACTATCTAAGTTCTTTGTTGCAGTCCAGCTAACTTGAGTTCTCTATTAACCAAAGTTTAACATCTTACCCCTTCCCACCCCACCCTCACTCATGCACATGCCAAGAGGCTGATTACAACAAAGGGGTTTGTTTCCTCCACTAGGATGGGTGAGGTGTTCCATCGCTTTTCCTCCCACCGATGAGGATAGTTAGTTCGAACATTCAAGTTCTAGGTGGTGTGTCACACCACCATTGTAGGCACCAATTTGCAAACAGCTTCATCGAGGTGTCACTAGTGGAATTGTTAACATTATTTTTCACGAGGAATAAACCTGGATGCCATTAATTGCTCAAAGTCTAGTAAATTACTTTCAGGTCATACTTTTTTGTCTCTTACTTTGGGCACGCGGGGGGGGGGGGGGGGGGGGCGGGGGGGACTTGTATTTTATTTTTCAATTCCTTTCTCGCTCATGTGATTGGACACAGAGTCATCATACCCTCTAGAAAACAATGGATTATCTTATTGATTGGTGGACATGAGGTTGATCTTCTCAACCTCTATGTCCCCAATAATAGAGGCAACAGTGACCTTTTTGGAAGGAACTCCTTTCTTGGTCCCCCATCACAGAGTCATGGATTATTGGAGGTGACTTCCACATAGTGGAGTTTCCTTTAAACAAAAAGGGGGGGAGAGAAGGTGGCATTCACTCTTTGGAGAGAGCAGCTTAGGATGCATTTCTTTTTTAATACATTGGTAGAGATGCTTGGACCGATGATGCCTTTCACACTTGCCACATTCTCTCATGTTCACTTGGTCAAACAGAAGGTTGTAGATGCCCATTGATGCACGGATAGATAGATTTTATGTTGATGATTGGGCACTTGATAGAGGAGGTTCAATCTACACCAGGGGTAATTGATGAATCTAGCAGTCTTCCATCATGGGCCCATATAGCATTGCAGCTCTCATACGAGCTCTCAAGGAGCATGATTGTCTTGGATTTTGGACATAATGTATAGCATAGTATCCAATTTGTTGGGATATCTATTCATGTGACTGATTTTTCTATTGGGATATCTTTCACATGACTCATTCCTTTATTTATTATGGCATTCAATATCCTAATGTCTTAGAACTCCTCAATAAGAAGTATGTCCATTTACTAGGCATCATGAGAGGCATTTTTCTAGAGTCTACTAGTATGAGGATTTCAAATGCACTATATGCAGACAAGACCCTCAGGGAGGATGTTTTGCAAATATGGATTCCTCAATCATAGTGTGGAGTCTCATCTTCTTCACATGTGGTAGCAGCCCTATCTAGTGTTAGTGAATTTTACGATACTATTGCTAACACAAGGAAACATGAGATTATAAGGTCAAAAAGGTGCCTCCAACAATACTTAGCAGCCCTTCAGACGGGATGCATAGAAAAGGCCCATAGATTCTTGGATTTAGGAGCCCCTTACTATAGATCAAGGGCTCAATATGCAGATTTTGCTAGATCATAGAGCAAAATATGCCTTTCATGCATGGGAATCGTTCTAGATTCATATGGGAGGAAGAGTCATTAAGCACTTCTTCTATACTGTTGGTCAGAGAGACATGGTAGAGAGAGTGTGTCATAGCTTATTTACTCTAACAAGGTTTTACAGACAGATCTTGAAGCCGTCATGCAAATTGCTACAGACTTTTATGCCTCCTTGCTATTACTAGATCTTGATTCTCCGTTTAGAGATGCCAGACATTTGGTTTGGGAGTGTATTCTAGTATCACATATGACAATCTTACTTGATGCCCCTTTCACCAATACAAAATTTAGGATTGCCCTTTATGCCCTCCATAAGGGTAGATGTCAGGTCTCAGATGGTTTGTTTCCTTCCTTTTTATTTCTTTTTGGGATATGATTGGGGATCATGTCACTTCAATCCTATAGGGTATTTTTGAATTTGATATGATGCCTAATTCACTTATATAGGGTCTCATTCATCTTACCCCAAAGGGAGGTTGGAGAAAATTGATCACCCAATGGAGACCCCTCACTTTGCTGGGAACCTTTTATAAGATTTTGGCCAAGGCAATAAGTTGACATTTGTAGTCCATTCTTTCGGATTGCCACTATTGGCTTTCAGATTTCCAAGGCAGATTTCTCACTTTATGTGAGAAAAATAGAGAAAGGTATTATGCTACTTGTCATATGCTGATGATTTGATAATCATAGGTGATAGTGATGAAGATATCCTTCATGTGAAAATGCTATTGAAGCAAAAGTTTGAGATGAAGGATCTTATTCACAATATGCAAATAGGATTTGTGCATGGTAGAAGCATTTTTCATAATATTTTTCCTTTTTGGAAGCTTTGAATTAGGCTATGCACAGTGGCCAATGCCTTGCCATTCTACTCTTGGAGTAGATTGGAGTTTTTTGGAAGACATATGACAAAGAGTAGATTGGAGTTTTGTGGAAGGTACCCTTGCATGCTTTGGATTCTCAGATGCATGGATTAGAGGGGTCTCCTCCTTATGCAAATCAGCCCATAGCTAGGTGATCATTAGAAAGGGGTGAGAAATTCTGAATTTCCATATCAGTTCATCAAGGATGCCCTCTTGCCCCCTTCTTATAGATTGGAGTTTTGTGGAAGGTACCCTTGCATGCTTTGGATTCTCAGATGCATGGGTTAGAGGGGTCTCCTCCTTATGCAATCAGCCCACAGCTAGGTGATTATTAGAGGAGAAAGGGGTGAGAGATTTTAGATTTCCATATCAGTTCATCAAGGATGCCCTCTTGCCCCCTTCTTATGCAAATCAGCCCATAGCTAGGTGATCATTAGAGGAGAAAGGGTGAGAGATTTTAGATTTCCATATCAGTGCCCTCTTGACCCTTTCTTGAACTTATTTGTGGATGAAGCAATGAGCAAATTTTTGGGATCACAGGTGAATGTTGAAGGGCTAAGTCTTCCCCTCTGACAAGATGAGGAGCTCTTGGATAGTGCTGGGCTGATGATACTATTGCCTTTTTGGATGCCAATGCTTCCTTTAGAGCAGCCTTGGATTTGTTTTGTACTATAGACGGGGAGTGCATATTAATTGGAACAAATCCAATAACTATTGGATTAGTGATGAGGGTACTCCATCCTAGGGGACTGACATTGGTTTTACTTGGATCTAGAGTGTTTCCCTGCTAGGTATCTAGGCTTCCAAGTCGGTGGAGTGGGAAGATCTCCACCATAGCAATTTGCCCCTGTGTTGGATAGTGTTGGAAGCTTATCTTTTTGAGCTCAACAAAACTTGACCTCGCTTCTAGGGTTGTGGTGTTCAGCTAGGTATTGCTAGCCATGGCTCGGTTTATTTGTTCTTGCTAGTGCCATTCTAGGAACTACATCACTTAGCTCAGAAGGCTAATATGGAATTTCATTTGGAGTGGTCTAGATGGAATGGCACTAGAGCCAGGGTGGCTTGGGAGACTCTTATTCTACCCAAGTGGGAAGGCAGTCTCAACATTCCATATCCAAACCTATAGAACATAGCTTTATCATGTAAGGTGGTGGTTAGAGGACTCTTGCCAAGACAATAACATGGGCAGAATTTTTCTTAAGATGCATACAGCCTTGCACTCCTTCTAGTAGTGGAGGTTGGGAAGAAAGTACTAGATAGATTTTCACTTCAGCCATCTCAAAGCTCTTCCTCCCCTCTTATGGCTGTTATCCCAAAACCATGTGCCATCTTCGAGAGTACCCTTTAGAGAGTCCCCCTCTGCTCTCAAAAAGAGGTTGACAAGTTGCAAGTCATGTCGAATGGTAGTATACTTGATGAGCATGGCAAGCCCTTAGGTACCTTCCATTATATGCAGTGGTCTTCTTGGTAGAGAGGTCCTTCTTTCTTTGTAGGCTCATGGAGGATCTTCAAATGCATCCCAAGAGATCACAGATTGGAGTTAGTAGTCACCTCAGATCACGTGCAAGCCAAATCCAACTAGTAGATTGTGGCAGCCATACCCTTGGACTTGGTTCTTCCAGGAGACAGGTTTCATTTTGGCGACACATGGCTAGGAGCCTTTATGAGATCATGGATCTTGCTTCAAGATGTGGGACTTTGAGGATTAGATAAAGATGCCTTGAATTTTTTATGTTCACTGTTGGGGCAAGTTACCTACTCTGATGGTGGTGGTGGATAGGATTTTTTGCATATTGCATTTCAGCCTATCAAGGTGGTAGGCATGTGGAGCAGAGCTTTTTGGAGTCAACATGGTACATGGACCCTAACCCCGGTCATATTCCCTTGGTCTCATGGAGACTTTGGCATTATGAAGTGTTGCCATAAACTATTTGTAGTGGGATCTTGGAAAGTGGGAATGGATAGAAGTAGGCAATGAGACAAGAGGCTCCCCTTCTTCCAATAACATGGTCAGTAATGCCAAGAGGTCCCACTTTATCCTTAAATTGTGGAAGCCTGCTAGAATTCCTCATTGGGAGATTTTCATAGTTTTGCTGATCTATAAAAACCTATTTGCTAGAAATCTCTCAGGAATAGAAAATTCTCTCTTTGCTTTTGGCTTTCTATCCATCAAGGGATTGCCATGAACCATTGGAGGTCCAGGTTCAGGGTCCCACTTGTTCGTGTTTCCTCTCTGTGGATGAGTCTAGTCAGCATTTCCTATGGGACTATAGATACACAAGGATCTTTTGGATGGGGATCACTAGACTATTGAGCACTTTTATGAGGTCTCCTTTCTTCATGACCTAGGGATGGGTAGGATGTCTCTCTTTATCTGGGCCACAGGTATTCTATGAGAGACATGACTCTTCTTGGGCTCTTTTGATTCGTTTTCATTTGTTGGGTCATGTTCCTTGGATGAGGTTTCAGCTCTCGATATAGACCTGCACATGCTTTGGTGGATACTTCATGAGGGCTTCTGGCTAGCATAACAGCTTGGCATATTTGGAGATATAGATGTACAAATGTTTTGGGCAAGTTCTGAGGTCCATCCAACACATATATTGGCTTGTATTTGGACTGACAAGGTACACACCTTGGTAGCCATTTGGAGGACTATGCAAGGTCCTCATGAGTAGCTTGTTAGAAATGCAGCATGAGCAAGAGCAAGTAAGAAAATGAGGGCAATAGCAAGTATAATTTCATTCATGAGTAGAGTTACATATAGTGGAATGCCCTTGAGTAGGTGGCTCCAAATCCTTGATTATGTCCCTGATTTTCTCCATCAATAACACCCTGAAGTCCTCCATCAAACTGGCCACCAAGTCCTAACTTATCTCAATCACACCTAGATGGGTGATACCTAACTGATGAGTCACCTTACACACCTACCATGGTGCTCACTAGCACTCACACCATGTCCTACACAAGCACTAGCACACTGGCACACATACACCACATGACCATGTCCATAAGTGTGTCCCCTAAACATCAATTTATCCAACATACCCCCCCTTAAATTGATGACCTTCTACCCTGGCAGTAGACAATGGGATACTACATGGTTTTCATGCTCCTGGCCTTGTTCTCACTCTAGTCGCATCGGCAGTAGACTCATGTGGACACCCTAGCTCCACCATAATCTCACTCCAAATCAGGTTACCTCGGTTTATAATAAGAGAGTCCACCTGGAATATGTGTCTTTGGGTATCACCATAGGACATATGACTCAAAGTAGGCAAACATGACTAACTAAAATGGAAATCACATATCATTTTATGATGGACTATCCATGGCAGAGCACCTTATTGACTCAAACACACAACATAAAACTAGGTGGTAGGGTCAATGCCCCCCTGGATGAAATCCTCCGTGATAGAGGTCTTTGTAGCACCTTTGTATTTCTTCAATGTTGGTGAAGTCATCCTTTTCTTCATAGTTTCCGAGAGCACAAGCATATTATTATTGATGTAGCTCCTTGCGTAACTCTTTTGCTCTTTGTCCTTCTCCACACTCTTTAATGCATCTTGTCCATATTCAGAAGCTGCCCAATGATGTGTAATATCAAATATATCCTTGATAGTAGTTCCCACATATACAAGTGCAAAAATAATTGGCATCATGCCAATCCAAGATCCGAGCATGTACTTCCCAACACCAACAGGTGTAATTGAGAGCAAATAATTCAAGATGTTGAAGGGTACAATTAGTACCAAACGGAGTAAAAGAACAAACTTGAATGCAGACCACTGAATAGCGAGAGATACAACTTCAAACTGTGGGTAATACTTCAGCTTTGTAGTCACTAGCGGCCTTCCAATCATTTTGCCCACAAGAAATGTTGTAGTTGCTCCTAGTGTAGCTCCGATTGAATCTGCAAGGAACCCAATAGATAGGCCGAACAAGTAGCCGCCCCCAATCGTAAGAATTGATGTCAGATTAGCCAACACAGTCAAAGGTATGTAGGCTTAGGTCAAACACACGATTGCTATTGCCACTAGAAGAATGATGAGCAAGGCCATCCGACATGTAGTTTCGCAAGAAGCTGCCATTTGCGTATGTCATTGCTAGACCTGTGAGACCCCTTGAGAATCCTTGAGGATTCTACGAGCTCTAACCGTTTTACAGTAGCTAGAAGTCGAGCAAGCTGTCATGCATCACAGGTTGGAGCCTCAGGTCCACAAGCAAGCATTCACATACTGGACGAAGATAGGCTGCATAAAATGATAGCTCATAGCCATGCAAAAGAGTTGTAAACCTTCATGGATCAGATTGCCACACAACACAGAATCAAATCTCATAGCATAGAGATTTCTCAAGAAATGAGCCCAACGTAGCATGCAAAGGTGAGCTCCCCAAAGGAAGTATGCGACTGAGTCTTCAGATATAGCAATGTAGACAAGCCGCAGGTGATTGCTGGCCCCAAAGTGATGAACTGTGAAGATCAAGTAGAAGTTACCTGAGCAGGCCACATCAGAAAACCTTTCACTTTAGTCAGCATGAGATCACCAATGTTCGAACATGCCTCGCTTCTACAATAGCTTTGCTTATCTCTCATCATCGCAACCCCCTCCACCTTGAAATTCTCATATGCAAGGCTAGCAAGAACGATGGAGGTAACATATGCTAATTCAAGAGTTTTTGATGCCACAAACTCGTAGATGTAGCTAGGTGTGAAGGACTGCCAATGTAGCTCACATGAAGGAACAGAATGGAGCGATGGTCTACCTCTAGAATAGCGACATTTCTTCCTCAGAGCAATGTCATAATAAAATTAGTCGTGGTAGCCAAAAAAAAGGATGCAGATCTAGTTACCATCCTTTGAGTGCAAGGCAGCAACCACGAGAGTAGTAGACGAACTTCATGAGCATGAATGTAACAAGGTCTCAAGGTGATTACCTGAGCTCTAATACCACATGTTAGAAATGGAGCATGAGCAAGAGCAAGTAAGAAAATGAGGGCAATAGCAAGTATAATTTCATTCATGAGTAGAGTTACATATAGTGGAATGCCCCTGAGTAGGTGGCTCCTGATCCTTGATTATCTCAATGATTGTCTCCATCAGTAACACCCCCAAGTCCTCCATCAAACTGGCCACCGAGTCCCTAACTTATCTCAATCACACCTAGATGGGTGACACCTAACTGATGAGTCACCTGACACACCTACCATGGTGCTCACTAGCACTCACACCATGCCCTACATGCACTAGCACACTGGCACACACACACCACATGACCATGTCCATAAGTGTGACCCCTAAACATCAATTTATCCAACATAGCTCTACTAGGAGGAATGTATTTATGAGAGGGTGGAGAGGTTCCCCATGCTACCACACAATTGATCCAACATTATTAGCCTCAAACTTGGTTATTTTTTCTCTCTTTGTAGGAGATCGATTGTATTTGGGTTTACTTTCCCATATTTTGCATGATGTATTTCTCCATAGAGCTTAGCTCTAGGAGGTTCTTGCAGACTTAATAGAAGTATATTTTATGCAAATAAATAAGTTAATTTCCAGCATGGATGTTGCACATTTTGTATGGGTGAAATTCCCCATAGGACTTCCAAATGAGCCTATACAAAACACAAAACATTCCCCCTTGAAATGTGTTCTTAAAATATCTGCTAGTTGTAGTCACATACCTTGCTATGAGCTTCGCTAGATTAGGGATGGTACATCACTGAGGTTGGAAGGCCACTTCTTGATTGTACATCTTCATGAAAAGGAGGTGGGTTTTGTTCCCCATAGGACTTCCGATTGAGTTTATACAAGGCACAAAACATTCCCCGTTAGAATGTATTCTCGAGACATTTGTCAGTGCGGTAATCACAAACCTTGCTACTACGAGCTGCAATGGAAAAGGGATGGTATATCACTCTTGGGTTGGCAAACTGCTTCTTGATTGTCCATCTTCATGCTGCAAAGAAGGTGGGTTTTCTTCTTCATAGGACATACACATTGTTTGTAGAGGCTGGCTATATCTATGATAGTGTTGTGACTATAAGCAATGTAAAGATAGTCCTCTTATATATGGTATGCATATCATGACAATCTCAACGCCATTCTTATTCTTGGATGGTTGCTACATACACATAGACCTGGAATGCCATCATTTGACTATTCATTGCTATAGACAAACTTGGTCACTGATAGTCCAAAGACAAGTTGTGTCATTATACAATGACAATGACTTACTGTAGATCTTAGAGGATTTACAAAATGAGGACTAGAATGTGTGACATGTAGCCATATTTTAAACTACGGTTTTGGATATTTGCACAATCCTACAAGTTCTCCTCTATGAATAGATATTATTTTTAGGGATTTGGAATCTAACTTTGCTATCAATTTAGAACCACAAAGGATGTACATCTTATATTGGCTCATTTGTTGATATTCAAATTTCCTTCCTATTGTTTATTGTATGAAAGAATTTCATCCTCAAACAAATAAGATCATCTCTTTCTATCAAGCAAGAATACCGTGCTCTAGAAAATGTTTTATCACAATCCATCCAACTCCTTTTGACAAGGTCAACATGACACATGATGAAACAAATTACAACATGACACACAATAGCACTAGGTGCAACATCAATTGAGCAAAATTACTATGCAAAAAAAGAGACAAAAATACTAGATTCGTATTTGAGAAACTCTATGGATTGAATAGACTACAATGCACTATGTGATCGATAAAAACAAAGAGGTGTAGGAGCAATGCACATAAAAATAGAATTCCTCTTAGTAATTTATGCCCTGTGCTAATTTGTATATACTAGATGGTAGTTTCTAGATATGTCATGTGGTGTTTTTGCTATGTTGCATGGTATTTTTCCAATGAATTGGTGCCTTGACCTGATTGAAAAAAAATGTGATTTTTGCATTTAAAACTATTTATTTAATGATCAAATAGTAGTTTGTAATAAAAATTTTTCTTTAAAAACCCTTGGTGGTAGCAACCAATAGTAAAATTTTGGAGAATAACAACAAAGTTACTACCATCCTCAATCATTCTATCTCTAACTAACATCCAGACTCAACCTCATCTGCAAAGCCGCTGCTTATCCCCTTACTCTACCATAAGGCTAACTCTTTGAGCTCCATAATAATTTCCATTGTCTAGTACCATGTCATCACCTAGGCTATCAAGCCGTGTGATAAATGAAGGCTCAAGGGGTGCACCCAAAAATATGTAACCATATGATGTGGTCTCAACTAAGGGTTCTTTAATGTAGTAAATTCATAGACATATGTGTACACAAGGGGTTTTTTATTCATAAAACAATGAAATTTAACTTTTTATAAAGGAAAGGCAATGTAGGATCCATATGTAGCCCACGTAGGGTTTTAGTGTATCCTTGGATTAAAGGGTTGTAAGTCACTTGACATGTGGCATGGTATCTGGTAGGGTAAGGAGGGAAACCTATCATTGACAAGTGCTCCATCAAAATGCCAAATCCATGCCAATATTACACTATCGCAAGCATGCGTAAATTCCATGCTTCATAGAAGTCCAAAGAAGGAAGAATGAGGCCAATCAAGTGAATGCAAGACTTTTACAGAACCAAATTGATGCACAATCATTTGTCAATATTTTTTGGTTTGATTAAATACAAGTACAATAGGTATTGTACAACACCGTCAACACATACTACTTTTATGAGTGGCGGTTGGCCCTCGGTTGGCCTCAAGGTAATTTGCTAAATTTGTGTGATAATACTCAGATAGTACCACCTTCTTTGGTAAGATTAGGCAACAAATTATGATATCTACTGACTCCCATCCTTAATAAAACCTTACGCAAGGAGACGTGGGGAATAATATAATAATGTACTATCATGAGTGTCAAATTCGAAGTCCTCCCATTGTACATAGAGTACCCCATCATAATATTTCCAAGAAGCTAAACCCTAACCATTATTTTCCAAACAGATGCACTATAATTTCTCATTGTAAATCGATTGGCAATTCTAGGAAAACATTTCTCCATGCATAGACTTTCAACATTGGAACCAAGCTTCAAAGACAATCTACAAATTCGTCGCACAAGGCTTCAATGTGAATGGAATTAAGGATTTGTTTTGGGTATGAGATCAAGTGCTTGGAAGTCTCCATTTCTTGGATATGACTTATCAAACATACAAGGTATAGGAATCCCTAGTTTTGGTGCTCCCCCCCCCGACCAAAAGTCCTCACATCAAGGTAGAAATAGTACTTTGAAATTTTGATTTTTCTCTCATTAATTCCAATTAACTCCACATGCAATATTAGCTTCATGAAGTAAAATATGTTAGAAAATTGAACACTCTTTCTTCTTATGGTGCTAACATCCAACATTCCAATAAGCTATAGATTTGTGAAGTTTTGGAGGTCCCTTCATGAAGTACTATTGAAAAAGCATTCCTAGATTTGTCACTATGAAGGACTGATCATTTGCACTTTTGACTGCACTCATCGGACACTCTAATCAAAATCTATAGCCTCTGGAACATGTATTAAACCTTGAAATGATGGAGAGGGACACCTTATGGTCATTTAAATAAAAAGAGAGGTGTAAATTGTGGTAGAAATTGTCACCTATCTATGTAGGAGGCTATTGTGAGGCTGTCAATGAGGCTACCACGTGTCAAAAGTATATGGCTACCACATGTCATAGCCATGGTCTCTACTACAAGCCTGGTTTTTGGTTTTATTGCTCAAATATTCCATCACCCTGGAGGGTGCGATGATGCGTGGTGTGAGGGAGTGATGTGATAGGATTGGATGCAAAGGGGAACATGGGTTGAGCTGTGTGGGAAGGGTGAGTAAGGGAGGGGGAAGAGTTGTAGGGAGGGAGATGCGAAGGGAGCATGGGGTGAAGAGAGGTGGCCAAGCAAGGAGTAGTGGATGCGAGCATAGAGTGACTAGGGAGGGGGTTCAGAGGAGGGGGCAAACTAAGGTGAGGGGGTGGCCAAGTGACGAGGAGTGGATATTAGCATAGAGCAACTGGGGAGGGGGCTTTTGTCATCAAGTTTTAGGATCTCATCACTTCTCTCCTCTTCTGAAATTTCCCTCTCCATTTCAAAATGTTTGTAGTTTGAAAACTTGAGATGTCACAAGTTTCTATTTGTTTTAGTTGCACATCCAATGTGGCTAGAATAATCAATGATGGAGGAGTTTGTAGCTTGGAAGGAGTACCTGGATGATATTTTTTAAGAGACAATGAAAAGAGGATTATTTTCCAAGATCATACTTGTTAGTGCATTAAAATATATCCTTCCTTCATCTATCTCTCAACATTGGTAGCTTTTAGCACTACCCATATTGCTACCTCTTGTTTGATATGATCTTAAAATGTTTTAAAGCATTTTGACTATGTCAAATAGGTTGCATGGAGACTGAAGTAATATAGTCCCTTTATATAGAAATATAGTGACAACGATAAGATCTAAGGTTTGAGGAAGCTATTTTGAGGGAATCCTCACTTTTGAAGTCATTTGTTTTGAAATGTGATGTATACTTTCAAGGTTAGCAAAGCTTTGGATGCATCCAAGCACATATATTCTTACTCTCTCTCATTGGATATGAGCTCAAAAATATTTTGGAGGATTTTGTCAATTTATAAGCATGTTTCATGGAGAATCAAGTAACACAATCCGTATAGAGAAATATACTGACAATGACAAGATCTAAAGTTTATGGATCCCTCTTGAGTGTGTCTTAAGTTTTGGAATGGTTTCCAAACAAATACAATGCTTTCTTCCAAGCTTAACAAAGAGTGTGTTGTATTTTGAACACATATTGCTCTCCTTTTTTACACAATTTTTTTTCCATATAGATTCCGAGTCATTTGGGTTTAATTTGTTTCATGGAGACTCAAAACAACAATTGAATCCTACTATAGTTTTGATTTTTGCATTCTTCATACATGTGTGAAGACAATGAATTGAAAACCTTACAACAAGTAGCAAAGAAAGAATCACAAAGCAAATTCACTTCAATAGTTGGAAAATCCTTGTAACAAGGCATGGATGGGTAAAAAATCCTTGCACTCCTTGTGTTGTTGATTGTGTGTTCCCTCTTTGTTATATGAGGAAAGGATGACTCATAATCCTAATCTCTGAGATAGAGAGATCAATCAAGAATAGATGGACATGATAGCTCATGAAAGAGAAGAAATAGTCGCATAGAGAGTGGATATAGGTTTTATCCCAAATATTTTCAAAGATTGTAGAGCACTATGAAGAAAAAAAAGGAAATGCATAAATCAAAAGTAGAGGAAGGCAAAGGGATTGCAAATTGGAGGTTGAAACATGCATTTGGTTTATGTAAGAGATGAAAACATAAAGATATAAGAGGAATATTCATGAACCACAACTGGAGTGAGATGATTTTGTAAGGGGTTGCAAGGGGAGGAGGAACATGAGTTTAATGTATGTAAAAGATGAAAACATTTTGCACTTAAAGGAAACTCAAAGGCTGTTTGGATTCAAAGCTCCAAGTCAATTGATTCAATTGGTTGAGATGTTTCTTGTTTGTGGATCATTTGGGCTTGAGAAAAATGAGGTAAGACAAGGTAAAAAGGTTAGATCTTTTTTCCTTTTTCAATGTGAGGCACCAATGAACTTTTTTAAGATTTTTTTATGAATACATCTAATTTGCCCTAGAAGTGGGGAGCCTTATTATAAAGGACTTCCCATGCCTAAATTTGTGGAATCTAGCCCTCTGTTATTAAATTATTGATTCTTTACAAGGTTCCTTTTTTAGTCCAACATTTTTGTAATGACTTGATGAGCCTTTATCTTTTCGAGAAGCACTACAAGTCCTTGAATGATAGCATGCCATGGATGAGGAATATAATGCTCTCATTAAGAACCTCTTAATTATATCTTCCAATAGAGAAAAAGCCCATTGGATGCAAGTGGATTTATAAAGAGAAGTCTATTCAAGATGATATTGTTGACAAATACAAAGAGAGACTTGTTGCCAAAGGTTCTACATAAGAATATGTCAGAGACTATGATGAAACTTTTTGCATTATTGCAAACTGATAGCTATAAAAATAGGTATTGCTACAGCATCACACTTTGACTAGCCAATAGATCAAATAGATGTTTCTTGAAATGGTTTTCTAGATACAAAAATCTGCATGCAACGGCTAGAAGGTTATATTGGATTGTGTTATCAACGGTCAAGCAAAAGGTTGACATGCTACTCAAATCTTTGTATGGATTGAACCAAGCACTGAGAACATGGAGTGCTAGGATTCACATTCACTTCACTAGTCTGGGTTTTCAACCATCAAGTTCGAATCTTTCTTTGTACATCAAGAAGACATCATAGGACGTCGTTTTTATTATTCTTTGTGGATGATTTGATCATCGCATGAACTAATGACAAGCTCATTTTAGAAGTTAAATTGCATCTCACATCTAAATTTGACATGAACAACACAAGAGATCTTTATTTTCTCAACATAGAAATATAAACAAATACACATGGTATTATGTTGACCCCACAAGCACACTCAAAAATTTTGAACTAGTCCTACATGTATGGTTGCAAACCCTTGCCTAATCCCATAGAATCCAACATAAATCTTTCAACTTAGAACAGGTTCCAACATAAAGCTTTAAGCTTAGAATAGGTCACTAGACACAGATCTTCAGCAAAATAGATAACATGTTGGTAGATTGATTTATATGACCACTACTAGGACCAATAGACTCATCAATCAATATAATCAAAATTTCAAAAAGAATCAATTAGATGCACTTGGAAGAGTTCTCAAATATCTTAAAAGTACTTGGGATTATGGACTCAGATATGACAAATCAACAATTCTAGCTCTTTATGGATTTATGCTATTGATTCAAATAGTAGTGTGGATGACAAAAGGTGTACCAATGATTTCTCCTTCAGTCTTGGCTCAATGGCTTTATCATAGCAGAGCAAGGAGCAATTAAAAATAGCTCCTACTGACGCAAAATACAGAGGATCTATGAATGTTATATGTGAAGCAATCCAATTCAAAAGTTTACTATTAATACTTGAGATTGGATCACGTGATCCTAATACGCTATATTCTGAGAGCCTGAGGAGTATTCAAAAAACCATCAACCCAATGTTTTATGCCAAAACAAAGCATATTGAAGTGTACTGTTACTTCATTTGTGACAAAGTTATCAATGGTGAGATAGAACCTTATCCATGTTCTAACACAAGAATACATTGCCACCAACCTCATCATCACTATCCCTTCACAAAATTCAACTACTTCCAACATGAACTCAATATTCTCTAAAACTACCTACAACTTAAGAGGAGGAACTAATGGTTAAGTTGTACACTCTACGTATACTCTTTCCATTGTGCTCTTTACACGATGTGCACTTTTTTTAATTTTTCATAGCAACCACTCATGGAACATCTCAAAAGTGCTCAAAGAGGCCATATTTCCTTCAATGCGTGCTTCAAAGATATTGATAATACACCTGGAGAGCTGTCCCATGGCACATGCACATCTTGACACACAAACACCATTACACACATTGCATAAACTAGATTGCTTAGAGGCCATGTTTCCTTTCATGAGGTATTGCATGTAAGAACAAAAGACATGCATAGTACAAACATGTACCCTCAACACACACAAAAGATAGAATAAACCCTAAACATGGAGAGATGATCCACGATAGACACAATTTAGCCTTTAGGAAACACATACAAAGTAACATGAGAAAGCTATGGGGCACACCTAGACAAAATTCACAATGGCCATCGTCTATTCAACATGGATGTCCTCAACACACAAAGAAGAGAGGAAAAATGCTAATCATACCAATGCAATTCTTATAGAATATTTCCCACTAGTGTGTTCAAGCATGCACGAGTCTTGTTGGAGTAAACATAAAGCATCTCAACTGACGCACCTTTTAAGCTTTATAGTTCTCATAGAAGCTATGTTACATTTGAACATGGTCTCCCTTCGCAATAAAGCTTGAACATACATGCAAACACATCCATGGTATAGTGCATACATACGCTTATACACATGCATAGCACACACATGAAACACTAAAAGCATTACTCTACAATTTTCATGCAAATGATATTACATTGTGTGATATTACATTGTGTGATCTCCCTAAGCACAAGATGGGTATTAAGATAGGTATTTGCACATACATACAAAAAAGTCCATAGCAACTATTTTGCACATAAACACATACAAATGAGCACATTCATGTTTGAACAGGTTCCCTAAAACATAAATATGCATCGCCTAGGAAGATCTAGAAATGCCCTAAACATACCTCTAAAATTATATTAAAAAACATAGCATACTTCTAAGGTCTCATAGACGCCAATTTATCTTAAGCACAAGCCCTCTCAAACACATCCATCCACTACATGACATTGAGGGTTTATTGCACACACACTTAAGGTTAGAAATTGCACCCATATTGCACACACACTGAAGGTTTAGAAATTGCATAGAGGAATGCATGGCTCGTGTTCATTACACACATGGCGAAGGCATACAAAACGTTATGGAACTCATAGCATACCCCTAAGCTACAACTCACGGCTCCCACCCCCACACACAGCACCCAACATGCATACATCTTTCCTTTGAGCTCTTTGAGGAGTATTGCATAAGCACATCAAATTTGCGGCACCCATACTCCAACACACTAATGGAGCAAACACAAGATGTAGCAACAAGTGTTTAAACAATAAGAAAAATAAAACGAGGGGTGCTACAAAAGGGGGCATGTATGATATAGTTTCAACCCTGGTTATTGTTGCTGTATCACCAGAACATAAATGATGATTCTCTTTGCAAGTTCCCATTGTCTCAAGAATAGAATTGCTTCATTTGCACAGACAGGACCAAACCAAAATCTGCTATTCAAAGGAACCAATCAAGAAGACGAGACAATTTTTTACATACTAACAATACAGCAAGCTTGGCCTCCCAAATAAGGAGTTATCAAATTTGCTTAAAATTACAAGAGTCAGGAAAATGATTGACTCTAAAAGGACAGTAGTGGTTTATCAGGCTAGCTCCAAAAACAGGAGTCAGCTGCTTGCCTGCAGCCTTGCTCCATGATAATATGGCCTCCGCACTGGGCTTTAACATGGTATGTAGTTGATGTTCACGCGTCCCCAACGAGTGCAAAATTCCATACTAGTGCCGCCGTGCACATGTAAATGATCCTTCTTCAGGAGAGACAGCCAAAGGTTCACACCCTTTTGGACTCACTTTTTAATCATCGTCCAACGTAAAGTCTGCAAATCCATTTATGACCTTTCCACTACAACCTTCATCAGAAAACTGCACTAAAGCTGATTCAATCGCTGTTTCAATCGTATGTACTTCCTCATCCGGTTCAGGCACTTCCACATGGTATGATTTTTGTGGGGTTGGGCCCACACATTTTGAAACATAAGATTGCTGCTTGATGTAATTCCAGACCTCCATATGGAATGCATGGGAAGGCGAGAAGCAATCTATAGACTCCGAACCCTTGGAAGAGCCCGCACGTTTGGAGTCTTTTTTACAAAAATGAGGTAGAACATCCAGGTCCATCACCTGAAGTAAATACAATTTACGGAGTAGATCAATATTGTAACAGATGAAATTCCTGTAAAACTTCAGCCAACTAACACACACCATGCACTCTGAACTGAGAAACTTGAACTTACACTAACAGTAATGTGAGAAAGAATAATGCAGAGCAATTTCCAAGGCCCTATGCATTTCATACCTTCAGAAGCTCATCTCTGCCACAGCCTGGAAGAACTTGTATTTTGCGCTTTGTCCTCTCTTGAAGGAGAGGCTTCACCACCTACAGAAGATTATAGTAAGGGATAAACATTCTATCAGTATCCCCAAGCCTTTGGATGTTGCACCAAATTAAGATAGATTTAGATTACACAAAGGGATGATTCTCTCTCTCTCTCTCTCTCTCTCTCTCTCTCTCTCTCTCTTGGCACAGACATTAGCTTGGGTATGGGCTGAATAGGTGGTGCTCATTTTATACAAGAGCTGAATACGTCCCTGAAGCCAAGCAGTAAATGAGCACCACCTATTCAGCTCTTGTATAAAATGATGCTGAAACTTGATGTGCTTGGTCCGTATCTGAAGCACCACATTCTTGGCAATCGCTATGCAAGTCTGATTGTCATGCATGGTTTGCCACTGCATCCACCTGGAAAATATGCACGTCTTCCAATATCCACCAAATCATGACTAGCCATGCATTCACCTCCGTGGACAAAAGAGCTACTGAAGGCTTCTTTTACCAAGCCATGACACGACT
This sequence comes from Dipteris shenzhenensis, assembly GCF_047967505.1. NCBI lineage: Eukaryota > Viridiplantae > Streptophyta > Polypodiopsida > Gleicheniales > Dipteridaceae > Dipteris > Dipteris shenzhenensis. The sequence continues at coordinate 8,360,002 of NC_141625.1, forward strand.
TCTGGTGACAACATGAAAACAATAACCTGAAGTTGAACCGTCGTGAGCCAATCAGAAGCAAAAAACCCACCCAGTACCAAACATGAGGTGTAAGTGAACTGCATGCATACCTTAACACCCCTAATCCTACTTTCCAACCTGCCGAGCCCTAGGCTTTCAATAAATTTGGCAAAGAAAACCAACTGTGAGTGTTATGTGAAGTTTGGGTGTTGGTCACGTAAAGCAGACTGCCTATCAACTTTAGAGACCTCATAGAAGAGGAGGACAAGTTAGACATATAAAAGGAGATAGATAGCAGAGGGGAGTGACAAGGCGAGGGGGCTGCAATTTATCCCTCTGTTACCTAGGAGCTTTAAATCACCTAAGACTTCTGAAGTCACGTAGGACACCTAATACTTAGGCAGTCAGGACCAAACTATTCTAGCCCAACTAGGACTGGGTTGAACCCACGGTTGCAAAGTAGGTTAGACCTTCCCCCAACTTGGCCTCTGTTTCCCCATATTACAGATTCAGACCTTTATCAGCTAATTGAAATTTATCCTCATTGATTGAGATGTTTACTTTCTGTCAAAACATAAGGTTTTGAACTTTTTACCTGGATATTTCTCAACTCTAGCCTTCTATTCAAGAAACTTGACTAAGGCCTGAGACTTCTTTTACACCCATGGCATTCTAGAGTAAAAGCCCCATAAAACAACCTAGTAGACATGTGTCCCATCATGTCATTCTCTCCCTCAGCCACCACGTTTTTGTATGCGCTGAAGTTAGCTGTCTTTAAATCCCATGCTATAGAGGGCGGTACTTTCTGTCACAACAGAAGGTTTCTAATTTCTTACCTGGTTATTCTCAACTCTAGCCTTCTATTCAAGAAACTAGACAAAGGCATGAGGCTTCTTTTACACCCATGTCATTCCAAAGTAAAAGCCCCATAAAACAACCTAGTAGACATGTGTCCACACATATTTGAGTGTAGGACTCCATTGTAACCTTGGCCTTAAATGTGGCCTCCTTAGGCCAGGAGTCTCCCTGTTGCTTGTTTGCTGCACCATCTCTGAGAGTGTTCCATAACTAACATGGGCAAACCTCTCATGCCACAATCTTGAGCTATATGCATCTTCCAAGACTGCAAAGCACTAATTGTGTATGGTCTATCCTCTACCCCTCGTGCAATAACCTTTCTATTTACCTTTGATGGGATCAGCAATTCTGTCATAGAACTCGGCTCTCATTCTGTTTTTAGTTCTTTGACTAATGGAGACAACAAATCCTTATAGAGACGGGTACATAAAGGACATTGGGCAGTACCTTTCTCTCTCACGTACCAGTCTTCAAAGGAATGCTCCCAATGCATTGCACTGGGCAATTCCTATTATCACCAACCAAAACTGAAGAATTAGGATTTATTACCTTAAACCAACTCCTGCAATGGGACGTGTTTTGAGGCACTGCTATCCCACGTACTAGTCATAATACGGACAGAGCAGTGTTCTATTACAATGAACAACCTTTTGACACATTGTATGTTTCAGAAAAAAATTTCAAAGATGGATATTTAAGATTTTGATTCTTCCTTACACTCTTCTTTTTTGTCTTTTTCCTCCTTCCCAGGCCTTTTTCTCTCTACGATCCTTTGTTATGTGTACAATCTTGTAACAACGGAACCATTTTCTTTTCTTTTCTTATTGGAGCCACATTGTTGGACTCATATGAATCTTTAAGGATTCTCCAAGGCTCATTGGCCATCTGCACAAGCTCAATAGTGAGATAACAAAGTCTATCGCCCTGCTGATGATCATAGATAGGGCATCTACATCCCTCACCCTCCCAACCTCCAAAGGCATCTACATCTGCAAAAGTCTTGCTATCTACAGGTTGAAGCTCCACCCCTTCTGTATTCTCCTCAATCTACATTGCCAATAAATATATTTGGATTTTCACCTTCCAGATAGGATAGTCAGTACCATCTGATTTCCCAATCTCGCCAAAATTGGGGATTGGCATGTCCCAAGCCATTGATAATAATTGGAAAAGCTAAAAGTGATATATGCTTCCCAAAACAGAAAAAAAAACATGCTGCTTGAAAGCTAATACTAGCCATTGATCATAATTGGAGAAGCTAAAAGAGAGATGTGCTTCAAAAAAAAAAAACCATGCTGCTTGAAGGCAAATACTAGTACCTGGTTGAATCAGGTCATCTTTGCCT